>NW_021604644.1:4607360-4705327 GCF_004785775.1 Grammomys surdaster
GAGAGAGAGAGAGAGAGAGAGAGAGAGAGAGAGAGAGAGAGAGAGAGAAATGGGAATATGCGTGTGAGGTGGGAAGCTGTTCTTGGTGCTTTTGAACATGACTGCCCTCTGCTTTAATGGGGTTAGGTGGCAGACTGCTGGGGACACAGGTTGTGGATGAGGTGACATGGCTGCATACTGTTTCAATTGAACTAAAGGAAAAATAAGTGCTGAGGTGAAAATAAGTACTGTCAGAGGGGTCCCTGTAGGGCCAGGGATCTCTCCCTCTCGTGAGTCAGGAAACTCTATTGGTTGGCATCATCTTCCAAGAGGAGAAGGACTCTTTGTAAGTCATCATTAGCCTTTCAGATTTCCAAGCAGAGGCTGAGGACAGAGGGGCGAGGAGGTGCTGGGTGTCGGGGCTGTCGTCCCTGGCAGCCTTCATTACCACCATCAATGTGAAGATTAAGAGTACAGGCCCTCAGGCTGGTGGGGCAACTCAGCAGCAGTGTGCTGCCCAGTATGTGCTGGGCCCAAGTTCTATCCCCAGGATGGGACCCACTCGTTGCAGGGCTCCAACCTGTTGTGTGTCACTCAAGCAATCTCCAGTGAGTTGTTTCAGGATTCCAGCTGGGGTTTTCTAATCTGTGTGCTGGGAACGGTGGTGATGGCTATTGCACAGGACTCTTGTGAGAATGGCCAGCTTCCCACCCATGAGGAGCTTGGACTTTTGCCTAGCATAGAGCAAACATCTGGTAAGTGAATGTGTCACTTGCGAGTGCTCAGAATCCCCTCATGCTGGTCACTGCAGGGACTTGCTACTGCAGGGGGATCTCCTTTTCCTACACTTAGGAGGCAGGAGAGTCTCCAGAATAAAGAGTGTACAGACAGTGGAGGCTGCTGGGCTATACTTGAGCTGGAGTTTAGTTTCCAGCCAGAGATCCCTGTTGACGGACATAACCTGAAGGTAGAGCCATGACCAGGAAATCTAGTTGTGTTCCAGTTTGCAGAGGAGGGATGAATGAGGCAAGATCTGAGGCCCAAGGGTCCCTTAGTGACCAGACTGGAGACCTGTCTCTAAGACATAGCATCTAAGTCAGTACTGGGCTCAGGCTAAAGGGAGCTGAACCCTGTTTGTTGGTCTGGATACCACATAAGTATCAGATAGAGTAAGAGAGACTTGGTTCTCGGTGCTTGTAGGGTACAGCCCACAGTCCTCTGAGACTCGGGGAGGAGGTGTAAGGAGAGGGGTGCCAACCAGTAAGCTCCAGCCAGCGAGAATTTCCTGAGGTCCCCTGTGGGGTTCATCAGGAACCTCAGTGACAGTGTTCCCATTATACAGGTACAGAAGCCAAGCTCAGCTGTGCCCACTCTATGGAGTAAAGGCTGAGTTAGAGCCACCTTTAGTTTTCTAAAACCCTTGTCCTTGTTCTCAGGGACCTATAGACAACTAAAGAGGTCTAGGAAGGGAAAGGCAGCCAACCTGGGTTAGCTCAGCTTCATGGCCTCTGTCCCTTCGCTGAGTCTCAGGCCCTCTGCTGGATAGCTCAGGGCAACACTGAGAGGTGGCTACTGTTACCTTCATCTCCATTGCATAAGTGAAGCAACAGCCTTACAGTGACTGAACACACTGCCTGCGATCACAGCCAATGAGTAGCTGTACTACACTCCAACAGGACCTGTGTGCTGTCACTGTACCATGAAGACTGCCAGAGGGCCCATCCAGGGCTGAGACTTCCTTGCTCTTTGCTTTTGGATGCTCTTCCATCCATGAAATGTTTCTGAGCTCTCAGGGTCCTTGTGATACTCAAATGAGATCTGAGAGGAGACCGTACTGTAGAGGGAGTTTGGGACAGGATTTAGGAAATGGGTTTGGGCACATGCTCATTTAGGTGGTTAATAGTCCAGTGAACACCAAGACTAAATTGTGTCTGTGGGAATGAGAAGCAGGCTCTCAAGCCAAGGTTAACCTAGCCTTTAGGTAAATCTAACTGGACTTCATGGGGCTTTTAGAATATCTGAGCCAAGACTTAAAAACAAAACAAAACAGCAACAACAAAAAAAATCTAGCTTTCTAACTTCTCAAAAGCTTAGAAGAGCTGGTCCTTTCGGGCTGTGGTGCCACCGGTCATGACATATAGGGGCTCAGTGGCAACAGCTCCTCCAGACAGGCTTCCATGATCTACAGCAAAGGACGCCTCATTCCTGTTAGAAGTCTTGCATGGAAAGGACTATGCATTGTACCCAGATCCAGAGCTGCAGCTTGAAAGGCCAGCTGGGTGCTGCAGGAGCTCGCGGATCTGCAGAAAGCTGCATGGGGACACGCAGATTGGTTTTCAGATAAACCCTGGAGGAAAGATTAGCTTGAATCGATTTGGATTTTTTTATTTGAAAGTTACATGATACACAGGGAAGGAGAATAAACATCCCTGACCAAAGTCAGGGCTGTGCTTAGTCCTGAAACATCAGGCACGTTCTAGAGCAGGGTGTGGCAATGCACATATGTGATCCCAGAGTCAGGAGGTTGAGCTGGAGGATTGGGAGTTGGAGGCCAGCCTGGTCTACATAGTAAGACCCAGTTTCAAAACACAAAAACAAACATTCAAAAAGGAAGGCATATTCTAATGGTCAGCCTAGTCATTAGCTTTCTTATAAATCAACAATAATTAACACAATAGAAGACTGAGAACTTCAACAATAATATATACAATATCAGATAATAAACTTAGACCAACAGTAAGTGTCACAAAAGAACGAGGAGGTGTTTATTCCTAAACTGACTGTCAGAAAGATGTCTGTCCACTCCCCAAGTAACCTCTTACCTTAAAGCAATCCCAAGTAAACACCAACAGACTTTAAGAGAAATTGTCAAAGCAGTGCTAAATAAATTCGGGATAAACAGACACTAAGGGATAACTAGAGATGTCCTAAAGTAAAGAATTAAGTAGAGCTTCTAGGACATTCTAAAATATATGACTAAGGACAAGATGACTCAGTGGATGAAGAGCTTGTGCCAAGCCTGATGATCTCTCTCACACACATTAAATGGAATAAATTTTTAAATAAAAATAAAAGTACATGATAATTCTATAGTAACCACAACCACTGTAGAAGCTGAGGCTTCAGACATGTGACCAAGGTGGGCAGTGGAGAAATAGTCCAGATGTAGTGGTCAGATCCCTGCTTCAGTGTCTCTATGGAAACAAATAGGTTGTGAGGTAACAGATATGCTAATTAGCCAGATTTAGTCATGACACACTGTAATTTATATCAAAATATCTCAATGTACCTCATAAACATGTATACTTATGTCTCATTTAAAACCAATTCCAACTTAGCCAAGACTTTAAAAGACAAAGCTATAATAAACCAGGACAAAAAAAAAGGAAAAATTTATAATCCTAGGATAGAAATGGCTTTTAAAATGTTTCAAATACAAACAATTTTTAAAAAATGTTAAAATGTAAATCTTTTTGTATAAAAAAAATCCAAAAGCAAAACTAGGATGGGGTGTAATAGAGATGGCAGACATTAATTTGTTTAGTATATAAGGAGCCTTTGTGTACACACAAAATATTGCTAGGCACTGTTTTTATATGTGTATGTGTGTGCCTGCTCATCTGTATTGTACCACATGTGTGCAGGTGCCCAAAGAGGCCAGAAGAGGGCGTCAGATCTCCTGGAACTGAAGCTACAGGTTACTGTGAGCTGCCTGACCTGGGTTCTGGGAACCAAATCTAAGTTTTCTACAAAAGCAGCAAGTGTTCTTAACGGTTGAGCCATCTTTCTAGGCTCTGTATAAAGGACTTTTAATAACAAATAAAAAGTTAAGAGCATACTCTGGCAGAGGAACTGAGTTTGCTTCCTAGCACCTATAGCAGGTGGCTCATAACCATCTGTAACTCCAACTCCAAATCTGACACTTCTGACCTCTTCAGGTACTTAACTTGTGTACACACACCCTACACAGACACACAATTAAAAATAATAAAATAAATACTTTAAAAATTAATAAGAAAAAATGGTCTGTAGAAAAACCAGGTGATAATGGGTAGTTTACTGGGAAAAACTGCGTGCCTCAAGAGTGCATGGGAGATGTCCCCCCCTCCCTGCCTCATTACCACAAAGCTACAAATTAAAACAGCCATGGGACTGAGACCATCAGTTCTGTATTAAGGCTTGGTGTTGGAAAAGGTACAGCAAAAATATATTCCTGGATTGCTATTGGAATATAAATTAATGTGATTCCCTTTGGAAGAAAACTTGGCAATGTCTTTCAAGGTTTTAAATACATTTAAGTTTACCCACTGAGTCAGAAGTTCTATGTACATGTTAAGGAACTTATAACTCTGTAGGCCTGCAGTGATGACTTTGCCTGTGGTTTGTAATGGCAAAGAAACAGAACCAAAGCAGACCCTACAATAGAAACCAGCTAACTAAGTTAGGGTGCTTTCTCACAGGCAATACAATGCTACCATGATAGTCAAAAGGCTGGAGGGAGGGATGGCTCAGTGGTTAGGAGTGCTTGCTGTCCTCTCAGAAGGTCAGGCTTCTGTTCTCAGCACTCAGACCAGTGGCTTACAACCTCCTGATGCTGAGACTACAGTGCAGGAAATCTGTGCACTTTTCTGGCCTCTGTGGGCACACACACACACACACACACACACACACACACACACACACTCACACAGAGCTAATATTCTTGATGCCTGTTTACAAAGAATATAACCTGTTGTTTTGGTCACCTTTCTATTGCTGTAATAAGACACCATGACCAAGGCAACTTATAAAAGAAAGTGTTCAATGGGGCTTATGGTTCTAGAGGATTCAAGTCCATGGCCATCATGGTGGGGAGCCTTGCAACAGTCAGGTAGGGAGGCAGGTCTGGCACTGAAGCGGTAGCTGAGAGCTCACATCCTGACCCACAAGCTTAAGGCAGAAAAACAGAAGTTGGGAATGGCATGGGCTTTTGAAACCTCAATGTCACCCTCCCTTCCTGTGACACACCTCTTCCAAGGCCACACCCCCTAATCCTTCCCAAACAGTTCCACCAACTGGGCACCAAACAATCAAATGTATGAGCCATGGGAGCCATTTCCGACCAAACCACCATATCTATTTTCACATCTACTTTTAAACTAAATCAAAACAATACCACGCCTGAACTATGAAGCAAAAGAAGAGATAAATGACGTGTATTTGCTAGGTGTATATTCTGAAAGTCCACACTGCAGAACATACCGAGGAGGTTCATGCACAGAACACATGTACAAAAGGGTGTGGACTGGGGACTCCTGTGGGCTCATCCTGATACTATGGTATGTCAGCAGGTTGACAAACTCCTGGCACAGCTCCAAGTGAAGCACAGTAGCTGGGGTCCTAGAAACGTTGGTGGAGGCCATAGGTTCACATTTACCTGAAAATGAAGTTCGGTTCCAAATGACTGAAAAAACAGATTTCACCTACTTGAATGTTTTGTGGGACAGAGCAGTAGCCAAAGCAAAAGAAATGTGGTCTGTTTGTCTGCCAGCCAGCAGTGGCCCTCATCATTGAAAACCCCACAAACATTCACTGTAGGCCCAGTCTCCTCTTCTACTTCAGCCTGTGTTAGTAGCTGCCTGGAGAACACAGAAGTCTTGCGGGGGGCAGGGAGGAGCTGATCCGCCAGCCACCTTGGTACCTCTTTCTAGGTCCCCCCAAAATGGGGGAGGGGTCCCTATCCTTGCTCTTACACACCGGGCAGCCCAAGAAAAGTCCCCTTAGCAAACAGGTCAGTTTCTCTGTGCTGTTTATATGCCACATTAAATATTAAGCTAACCTCTGCTCTGCCAGCCAGGGCCACGCTTCAGAAACCGCTCACCATTTGCAAATTTGGTGACATGGCTGGCCGGTTCCTGCGCTGTCAGCAGTTTGGGCCTGTCCTGATTGGGACTAATTATCTGCAGGTGTGTCCTTGGGCCACAGGCCTGCTGATGGGGCAGCTACTGGGTTTGCCTACAAGAGAGGACAGCAGGTGGGGCGGTGCTAGGCTCCTAGCTTCTGCCTGCCTCCCCACTGGTCAAAGAGCTGATGGTCTTGTCCCCAGCTGGGCCCACCTGACCTTGTGCCTTTGAGAACAAAGGAGTTAGGCCCCTGTGGTCTCTTCCCTGGGGACCATAGCTTTGCATCAGCAGTTTAGAATGTCAGGACACTGAGGAGGGTCTCCTTTGGCCCAACAAGTGTGGGAGGGTCTTTGTGGTAGTGGCCTGGGTCCCGGGCTCTGAGGCTTCTCTGGCATTTCTCCCTCCATTCCACAGAGGCTATTCTATAGCACAGCGGGTGAGACCCACTAAGGCAGAGCGAGGAGCTGCCAAGTCCCTGAGTCTCCAGCTCTGCCTGCTGCCTTCAATGTTTGGAGCCTCAGTACCCCAAACATAGCCACGTAAGAAAGCACACTCCTGCCCTTTGGATCTGAGCAGAAGCTAGAGGACAGGAGGATGAGCCCTGGAACAGGAGACAGAGGTGGGGTTAAGTCTGGACCTTGCCACTTAAGTACTCTTATTTTTTAGGCAAAGTCTGTGTCTTCTCTAAGTCTCAGTATTTCTAGTTATGACATGAGAGAATGGTCATTTTTGCTGCCTGCCTCGGATGTTTAGGGTTTTGTTTTGTTTTTAATTTCTGGTTTGTAATACTGATGATCCCAGCAAGACCCACTACACATAGGGCAAGCGCTCTGGATGGTGGTGTCAGTATTGGTGTCTGGCATTTTGTGAAGATCAGGTAAGCAGTCCCTGCATAGATGCTGAGCAGGTTCTTAGCATCTATCTTCATACATACCTTGGTTCTTGTATAAAAGAGTCTTCCACCTCTGCCTTTGGTGTACAACGCAAAGACTCTCCCAGTGCCAATTCTCTATGGGTGGAGGGTAGGGAGCCAAACTCTTCTGGGGACTCTCAGAGGGTCTTTATCCTGCCTGTGTAAGTCAACAGAAAGAGGGTCAGGACATCTGCTGTCAGGACATCTGGCTGAGAGGCAGTTGGGGCAGGCGCCTGAGCAGTCACGGATGTTTTTGTATAAGTGTGTGTTACAATTCTGTGTGTGTGTGTACATATGTGCATTCTGACACGTGTGTTTGTAAGTGTAGAGGCAGTAAGTGTTGAGTCTTTCTTGATCCTTCCCCACCTTATTTTTGAGCTAGAACTTTTAACTGTGCCTGGTGGTCACCCACTCAGCTGTGCTGGAATCTGCCTGTCCTGCCTCCCTGGCACAGAGATTACAGATGAACACTATCCACCTTCTACACACACAGAAATTGGGGTGAGCTTGGGTCCTCAAGCTTGTGTGGTAAGCAACTGCTACCTGAGTCATCTCCCAAGTTCCAGAGAAACACCAAAAACCTCTACACTGCTTTTGGCCAGTGAACCCAGGGACTTGGAGCTGTGGGGCAGTGTCCAGGGTTGGGAAGCAGTTCAGAGTCCCTGATGGAGGGACCTCCTCATCCTGAGAGACACTGCAGCTTTTCTAAGGAGGCTTCCTGCTCAGATGTGCTCTGCTTCCCACTCAAGCTTCCTCTGGCCGGCTGCCAGGCAGCTCTGAACAGTCAATTGTTCATCCTTCCACTGGGAACACCTCCTTTGACCCACTTTTTATGAGACTTTTGGAGGCTCATCAGACGCAGCTAAATACCTCTTCCCTCAGAGTGGAGTCATAATGGATAATGAAAGCAAGACTCTGAGAAATGTCTGTGCACCCAGGCTGCTGAAAGGTACTGGGGAAAATGCCAAGAATAGCTATGACACAGTAGGAGAGCTGGGACCCAGGGCTCGGCCACCAGCTTCCTGTGGAAAACACTGGGTTGTTGAAGTTGTTTCATATATTGGAAAGAAGAGGTGATATCAGTAACAACTGACTCCATGGGACCCCCTGGGGACAGTCTCTGCCCTCACTGGGTGTGCCTGAGTGCTAGGGTGCGTGTGAGGGTCAAGTTTACCGCTGACACAGGATGAACATACTGTGGTTTCACCAAGTCTAAGAAAAGTCCCAAGGGAAGAATCTGGAAAGACTGAGTAGGGGGCAGGGTGAAGCAGAGCCTTCCCCAAATGGTAGTGTCTGACCTGAGACTTAAATTACGAAAAGTTTGGGGATTATCTGGTGTCTTCTATTGGAAGACACAAACTGAGAAAGTTCCCTATAAATATACTCATGAGAGAATGGGGCGCCTGCAGGATGGGGCCATTTCTCAGTTCCCTCTCTGTGGCCAGTTGGGCGCAGCCTAAATAATTCCCACCTTGAGTGTTCTTAGACTTAGCAGAAACTACACAAGCAGGGTAGCTTGACTCTTCATATCACCCTGGACAATTCTTTACCAAACTTGATCACTTCTACTGCCAGTGATCTTACTACTATCTTCATACGGGACATGCTGGAAGCTGCCTCCAGGTGCAGTGAGCTTATAGACCCAAGCATTGCCCCACAGACCCCTGAGCTTGGCCTGAAAGTCCACCCCAAGGGTGTTTTTTTTTGATCTGCATGATTTTTAAACATTAAAAATATCATCTATCATTTTGAAGGTCAGAGAAGGATCCAGATGTCCACTGGGAGGAGGCAGATAAACTAAGTGCTGAGCTGTTCTCCCAGCAGAGCAGCATGCAACTGTTGGAAAGGAAGAGGAAGCTCATGGTGGACTGATGGGGAGTGTGTGTGTAAGGTGTGTGTATGCAAAGTATGTGTGCAAGGTATGTGTGCAAGGGGTGTGTGCAAGGTGTGTGTGTGTGTGTGTGTGAGCACGCATGTGCATGCAACTCATGTGAAGCTCAGAGGACAAGCTGTGGAGTGGGCTCCTGCCTTCCACCTCGACAAAGGTTCCAGGGATTGGATTCAGGTTACCAGGCTTGCTTGGCAAGAGCCTTTGCCCACGGAACCATCTCCAAGCCTCCATTTACATTTTTAAGCTTTTGAATGTTGTCTAGTTAGCAACTACCAAAAACAAATTTCAAGTGGCTTTTTAAAAATTGGAGGGTTTGGCCTAAAGGTTAAAACACCTCTCCTGAAAGCTTGGTGGGCTTGCTCCTCTCGGGTCAACATGGGGAACTTGAGAAGAGGCAGCCCCTTTAGAGTCCTCAGATATCACCTGCCTAGCCCTCCAGTTTACCAGGCCTGCTGGGTCCCCACCCACCCACCCCCATTGGGTTTCCAACCCTGTCTGCTTCCACTGCCCTGTCCTTTCCATTTCCTTTAATAGCTGCAGAATGCCCTCCCCCTGTCAGGAGGACACCCTGACAAGTTCACTCTTGCAAGTGGTGAACTCTTTCTGGACACTACTAACCAGCTGAGGGTGAGACTAGACTGCTGAATGTAAAAATTCAACCCCTGAGATTGGAAAGATTCCTCTCTCTGCCATTTGCCTTCCAGGGTGATTTGGGGGCAAATTCAGTTGGATTTAAACTATTCATTTCCACGTTAGTGGCATTAGTAAGGATACCCACAATAGTCAATACTTGGATTCTTAGCATCCTAGAACTTGGGAATCTTAGTATTTGTAAGATCACTCTGAGGCTCAGAGAAGCCGGAGGCTGGATGGTTGAAAGCCCAAGTGAAGTGCAGGCATCTCTATAATTAACATGCACATTTGAAGAATGCATGCCTTGCTTTCAGGCTAGCCCAGTGTTCCCAAGAACTATTTGTTGAACAAATGAATTGATATTTGTGTAAAGTGCGGTGTCAATTAAAAAAAATAATTTCATCTGAAAGTGCTTTACTTGTTTCTGACCTTGTATTCTGTAGGATAAAAATAAACGGAGTCGGATGGCCCTCCTGGTAATGCACTCAGAGATTTTTCACACTCGCAGGCAGCTTGGAAGTCGACCTTTCCAAATAGCCTTCTAGCGGGTCTCTGGGCCTCCACCTTCCCAGTCCACCCTGCTGTGATCCATCCTCCTAAAATAGTGATTTCATTAGCTGGTTCTCCTGGTCAGAGAGCGCCCATCCTGTCTCATTGTCTGGAGCGGGGAAAGAAGCTCCTGACTAGTCTATCTGTCTGTCTGTCTGTCTGCAAACAGGTCTTGTTATATAGCCCCATCAGTCTAGAACTTACTACGTAGAACATGATGGCCTTAAATTAGAGAGTGGGCAATCCTGCCTCGGCCTCCTGAGTGCTAGAATTCCATGCAGTGTCCCTCTGTGCAGTTCCACATGCAGTGCCACTGTGTGGTGCCATCGTGCAGTGCCCCCATGGCCCACTCACCATCCTCGTTTCTTTGTTTGTTTAGCTTGTTGTTGTTGTTTGGCTTTTCAAGACAGGGTTTCTCTGTGTGGCTCTGGCTGTCCTGGAACTCACTCTGTAAATCAGGCTGGCCTTGAAGTCAGGGATCTACCTGCTTCTGCCTCCTGGGGTCTGGGCTTAAAGATGTGAGTCACCAAAGCCAGCTAAAAGTTCATTTTCAAAGCCAGGCACAGTGGCACACACCTTTAATCCTGGTGCTTGAAAAGCAGAGGCTGGCAGATCTCTGTGAGTTCGAGGCCATCCTGGTCTACTTATCAAATCCCAGGACAATCAGAGCAGCATAGAGAGACATCAAGAAACAGTTTCTTGTTAATGAAAAGTAACCCAAGCTCATTCTAAAGGTAATTCCAGAGGCACAGAAGTACCTCAGGCAGCTTGTGATCTCCTGCACATCATTCCTGACCCGTCTGAGAACGCAGGTGTAAGCAGAGATACTGGTGTGCTATGTGCCTTTCTGGAGTCTTATCTATGCATTATAAACACACATGACATTACATTCATATGGCTGATTGCCTATAATTGCCTTTATACTCTGTATAATGTTAGCTTTTTAAATTTTTTACTTCATATTTTTATGGAGGCCCTAGCCCATTTGTGAGTGAAGAACTCTCCTCTCTAATGATGTGGACAAATCATTGTGGGTTTTTCTCCAGCAAGACATTGGTCATGGCCCATATCTTCAGGGACACTGGATAGATGACTCTCAATAATTGAGAGGACAGTGGGTAATCTTGTCATCCTCAGCTGGCACAGGGCTGTGGGGTCTGGTCACTGCCTCCATCCTGGCTCGGTGCAGTGGGTGAAGATGTGAAGGAGAATGGGTCTGTGGTCAGGAGCATGGGGAAGCCACAGTGGAGACTGCTTTAGACTGGCCCCCAGGAGAACTACTTCAAACTTTTTCAGTTTGATAGTTTTTATGTGTACAAGTGTTTTGCCTGCATGTATGTCTGTGCACCACATGCATGCCTGGTGCCCACAGAGACCAGAAGAGGACAGGTGATACTCTGGAACTGGAGTTATAATAGTTGCGAGCCAACATGTGGGTGCTGGGACTTGAACCTGTGTCCTCTGGAAGAGCAGGCAATGTTCCTATCACTCAGCTATCTCTCCAGCCCCCAGAAGCTTAACATTGAGTTCTTAGAAAACTGAACAGGCCATTTCTGAAGCAAGCCACACATTTGTGCTTTGGGTCTCCCAATCCTTTATTCTTTGAAACATTATTCTTGACCTACTAAGAGTTCAAGAGAGTGTCTGAGTTTCCTTATCTAGAAGTGGAAGAGGTTTTATCCCCACCCCACCCACAGGCCCCTGCCATCTGCTTCAATAGCATTGAGCCCTGTATCATGCATCACAGGACTCTGAGCAGAGCCTTCTGTGTCCTGACGCACAGCCACGCTGAGAGCTGAGCACACTGCATGGCACCCACATAGACTCTAGAGCAGTCTGTCTGGCTTTGACTTGCAGCTCAGTAACTCAGAATTGGGTGGCCTCTGTTTCTCAGCTGTTTCTGTGTGAGCCGCAGCCCCCTCTAGACATGAGGACAGGACCTTGCTACATGACTAGAATACCAGAGGAAACAACTCGAGAGAGGAAATATGTATTTCGGTCCACGGTTTCAGAGGTGTCACTCCATCATGTGGAGAGAGCATGGCTGAGAAGAACAGGTCTCACCATGGCAAACAGGAAGCAGAGAAAAGCAATACGCCATGAAGACAAGGCAAGACACACCCCCAAGAACTCAGGGGATGCACGGTTTACAATGAGACTCCGTCACCTACTTTCCCTGTCTTCTAATAATGCGATCATTTATGAACCCATCAATGGATTCATCCAATCTTTAGGTCAGAGCCCTCAGGAACTAATTGCCTCTGGAAGCACCATCAGAGAAGCCCTCGGAGGAGGGATTTACTGATCTCCTAGGTACTTCTCAATACAAGCAAGTGGATAATTATGATGAATTATCACATTATTTTTTAAAGTTAATTCTTTCTTTCTTTACTTTATATATGTGAGTACATTGTAGCTGTCTTCAGACACACCAGAAGAGGGCATTGGATCCCATTACAGATGGTTGTGAGCCACCATGTGGTTGCTGGGAATTGAACTCAGGACCTCTGGAAGGGCAGTCAGTGCTCTTAACCACTGAGCCATCTCTCCAGCCCGAATTATCACATTATCAAATGAGTTAATACTGAAGGACATAGCATTCGCTTCTGGGATAGTTAAGTGTTGCTTTGAAAATCTGGAATTCAGGAAAACAGCCCATAGCAGAGTTGGACTTTGAGGTCTTCAAAGGAATGCTATATGGACCAAGGACACTGGTGTCTCTATTCTAGACACTCCTGTGGCTTGCATCATGCATTTTCATTGTTACCATAACAAATTGCCTCAGTCTCAGTGGCTAAAACTCAGAAGCCTGGATCCAGGCCTTTCTTTTTGCATTCTTCCGCCTGACCACACTAGAGCCTTGGCTTCTGCTGGGCTCATGACTAGGGTATTTCTGTTGGTTGTTCAGCTGTGGTAGGGACCAGCTGGGCTAGGCACATTGGATCTACAGGCTAGGCCTGCCAGAACTCCTGGAACTCTGGGAAGGCTGTCGCCACTGAGTGTCACATTATCACGTCTTTGAAACGAGAGTCACAATCCCAATCTTTCCCCTCACTGCAGGACCCTAGTCCCTGTATGATAAGGCAAGTGTCCTGTGAGCTGTAAGGATGGTGCCTTTCTGACCAACCCACAGAGAGTCTGTCACCCTGCCAGCACCTGATACTCCAGGCTTCACCCCTAAGAGGGAATGTGAAATCTCTCCCAGAACTTTGCCTGTAAAGTACATCCACCCTGGGGCCTGGGAACCAGCACATGGCAGAATCCCTCACCAAGTGCTACTTTTTTGAAGAAGCCCCCTTCACTCAACTAACCCACTTAGAAGTGATGCCCCTGCTCTGGGCCCTGAACCAGGCCACCATTAATGTATTATCCTATCTATCCTCTGTTCATTATTCTATGAGCCCTGCTTAACTTTCTGTGAGATTCCACACCCTCTCCGCTTCCTCCACTGCAGCCTGATGCAGGGCTTGAGATACAGTAGGGAAGTGGAAGACAAATGGATAGATGGGCTCCTATGATTGGTTGTCACTAATCACCCCTCACCCCACCCCTCTAGGTCATTGTCAAGGTTATTGATACGATTCACACACTCACATGCATATCTTCGGTGAGCAAAGAGGCACATTTGATTCTAAGATATTATCATAATTATTATTTCTTCCCAAATCCATTGGCTTCTACTATCTGCTGCCTCCCCTCCCCACCCAGCTGCCAATGTTCCAAGCTCGGAAAAAAAAGCCTCTCTAATTTATCTCTATTAACTTTTATTTTCATTATCTGAGGCTATAGGACTGCTACACTCCAAGAATGTCTATGAAGGCCTGGTAGGGCTGCTGTCAGCCTGAGTCTTAGGGGTGCCCTCTGTTTGTTGGCTCAGCCTATTCAGAGAAATGTCTTCTTTTCTGGACTCACTAATCTCTTTGCATACCTCTATTGTGCTGCATCCAGGAGGTGTCACTTGCCCACCTGGAGGGGGTTAGTAATCTATGTGGACTCAGAGCAAGACCTTTTCCCAGAGAGCTGGCACAATTTTGAATAGCCAGAGGTGTGCCCAAGCTAGGGACCAGTCAACCTAAAGTCACCCGTAGGAGGGAAAATACACGCTTGCCTCTGATGTGCTTTGTGCCAGGCATGGTTCTAAGTCTTCTGGTTTGTGTTAATTTGTCTAGTCTGCATAATGACTCTAGAAAGGAGTTATTCTCATGGTCTCCATTTTCCTGAGTGATAGCAGGCACAGGAGAGGTTCATAGGACTTGCTGAATGCCGTGCAGCTTGTAAGCAGTGGAGTGAGGAACCAAATGCAGGCAGTCAAGCTGCAGAGGCCACACACCTGGACCACAGAGCCTCTCACCAGGCTGTGCTTGTGACAGATGGGAAGTATGGCAGAGGAGATCTCGTGGGGGTGGGGCAGAGGCAGTAACGCAGGGGACACAGTTACACACGAAGCTGAGGGCAGCCCGCTGATGTCCTTCTATGTTGGGAAACTGAACTTGTTAGTTTTCTCATCTTTGTTACAAAATGCCTGAACAGAGTAACTGAGGGGAGGCTAAGCTTACATTGGCTCACTATCTTAAGAGGCTTTTGATCTGTCACCATGAGGAAGGCATGCAGACTGTGTGGTTGGTGAGAGGAGGGCATAGCACTCATAGGTGGACCCTCCTGAGATCCACCAGCCACGCCCTTCCCTCTACAGCCATGGGCTAGACCTGAGCATTCATAACATGATCCTGTTGAGGAACATTTCAGGCTTGAGCCATAACAGAAAATTGGGTCCTCCACATTCTAGCTTTTTTGGGGGGGGTCATGTTTAATACAGGGTTTCTCTGTGTACCCTTGGCTGTCCTGGAACTCACTCTGTAGACCAGACTGGTCACAAAGTTATAGAGATCTACCTTTCTCTGCCTCCCAAGAGCTGGGATTAGACGTGTGAACCACCCCACCCTGACTTCCTGGCTTCTAGCATGTTCTTACCTAGGCCAGATCATCTGGAGAAGTCCAGCAATCTTGGGATGCTTAGTTTAGCACCTGGAGGGCTTCCCCATCCTATAGGCTGTCATCCAGTATGGGGAACTCAGGCCAAAAAAAGCCCAAACATTTTTGGTTTTGTTTTGTTTTGATGGGGGAAAAAGGCAAGAGAGAAATAATTGTCACTCTTCTGTCAACTTTCTGGCCAAGCCTGGAAGGGAGGGTCATGACTTCAGGTCGGTCTCTCTCCAGTTGAGTCCTCAGCTCCTCATCTTTGAGTGGAGAGGACTTCCTGCCTTTGCCTGTATTGCCCACTGCTTGAAGGGAGAGACAGTCAAGTGCAGAAGCAGCCTGTGAGGTAGAAAATGCCAACTGGCTACCATGAGGATGGCAGGAGGACGGGGAGGTGGGATGGGCGGGATGGCCCTTGCCTCACTGACCAAAGCCTTCAGAGTCTTTTAGACTCCCATCTCTGCATGATCAAAGTGATTGGATTTAGGGGTATTGTAGAAGCATAAGACCAAGAGAGGATCAGGAGTGGCTAAGGATGTACTAAAGGCTCCTGGCAGTGATCCCACCAGCTGGATGGACTAGGAAGATTGTAGCATCCTTTACTACCGAGAATGCCAGCCCTGGCCTTGCTGACAGGAACAGCATTGCCATGAATAGCCAGTGTGGGGCTAGGTCATGACAAGGTTCTGGTGAGCTCATTTGTTCAAAATCTCTCTAGAGAGAGTAGGAGGCTCCCATAGGAATAACCCCCAAAGCTCTGGGTTCCATGTGTGCTTCCCCATTCTCCAGAACTCCAAATTCTGGTCTTGGGACCCTGTTTCAGCTGCTCCTACCCTATGTTCCTGGGGTGGAGCCCGAGAGTGCCCAAGGCAGATACAAGGGGCGACCCTCTCTGACTGGGACGCACCTGCAGCAGAAAGTGACTGGCCAGCCATGGCACCCTCTCAGGTGAATCCCTTCTTTGACCTTTGTAATTATTCCTGTTCAACCTCCCCTCGTGTTTTTCCCTCCCCGCTTTGAGGTGCTCAACTTCTGCACCCTCTCCAGGGTATTAAGGATGTGAGTGAAATTGATGACCGGGATGTCTCGGGTCTTTATGATGATGAATGACTTTCACTGCCAAAGCTTTTATTGTCTGTGATTTGGGGAGAAGGAGAACTGATATATCAAGGCTGCCTGTCACGCCATTTAATACAGTTATAAATCCTGACGTCACTAACTGGTGGTCAGAAGCCAGAGAATTCCGCCAGCCTCCGCCTTTATGGATTTTTTTCCTTTCTCGCCCCATTCTCTGCTTGACTGTCACCACAGTGTTGGGGGGGGGGATGGGCACAGTGAGGCATTGATTTTAAATATCCCAGGGACACTCTAGGGAGGAAATGGGATCCCTTCCCTCTCTTTCGGTCTCAGCGAGGCCAATGAAAAGCCTTGTGTTCTAAGAAGAGCAAGAAATTCCTCACTGGGACTATTCCTAAAGTCTACACCTATTCTCTCACCTGTGTACTGCCTGTCATGGCTCTCCTGGTGAGTTAACATTCGCTACCTGCCAGAGCTCCTTCCATCCTAAGAAGGGTATCAAGGAAAGAGTTGGCTCTAGGTTTACAGAAGGAGAAAACGAGCCTGAGTTTCCAGAAGGGGAAACTGAGGCTAAGTAAAGAGAAGCGTTGGCTGTGGTGGGCTACACCAACTGCATACCAAGGGACCTCCCCCAGGGTGAAGCCACAGAGCATCTCCATTAAGAGCTGGGGGTACCTGCCTACCTGCCCCTCCTGGGGAGAATCCTTGACCCCTACCATCAAGATCCTGAGAAGAATTCTGAAGTTTTCTGGCCCCAGTTTCCACACCTAGAAATAAGAAGAGCTCTCTCTTTATAGACTGTTAGAGTGGGAAACGGAGCCATACACATACCCTTCCTAACAAAGCTCCCAGGACACCAGAAATAAATGCTTTGAAAGGCTGAAGCGATGGTGAGAGAGGCATGGGCTCACAGGAGCACACAGAGGGCCACCTCCACCTCCCTGGCATTGTGTGTAGAGTGACCGGGGAAGTCCTGCAGAGAGCTACACCGGAACCTTGAAAATGGTAGGATGAACCAAGTTGAAAGAGAGGTGAGGAAAGCTTCCAAACAGAGGGAGTAGTGTGATAATGGAGAGGGAACATAGGCAGCAAAGAGAAGAGCAGACAGAGTAGAGAGAGGGATGGGTCTCAGGGGATTCCAACGAGCTGGGTCGGAACAGGATCAGAAGAGGCCTCCAAGGCCTCTTAAGCAGCAAGCGGCATCCTATAGGAGCCTCTTGGGGGTCTTGGTGGAGGATGTACATAATGAGGATGAAACTCAATCTCTGACCAGCTAGAGGTTACAAACCCTCAAGAGAGAAAGGGCAAGACCCTGGGCCAGACCGCAACCCTGTGGATAAAAGAGAAGTGAGACTAGAACTGGCTGGAGTCAGCCCAGTGCAGGGAGAGGGGTGGCTGGAGTCAGGGTGGCTCCTGTTGGAGTCAGGACACCAAGTAAATAGTGAAGCACAAAACAAGAACCTCCCACACACATGGGCACAAAGTCCCTAGCACTTCACCCAGGCTAGCCCAATGGAACGCTGGGAGAATGTTCTCTGTTTTATGCCTGGGCTGGGGATAGAACTCAGATCCTCACCCTTGCACAGCAACCAGTTTCCTGACCAAGCTATTCCCTTAGCTCCCTAAGAGCTAATGGGCTCCGTGCTAAGCATGGTACCAGCACTCCCAGGGAACCAGTGACTAGGTCCCGGGTGACTGAGGAAGTCAGGCACGTGTCTTCTAGTGGACAATTGTCCCATTAATCTCACAAGTGCTGGGATAAGGATTTGTGTGTGGGGCTCTCAGTGTGCTCAAGAGGGCATTTGGGACTGTGAGGGGCAGGGACCCTGGGGAAAGGTCTGCCCAAGTGGAGGTGGTGAGGGCATCACAGAGTTTGCTGAGGCATGGAGATGAAGTGAGGAAGAACACGATGTCTGTGGTGTGGAGCGGATACAGAACTTCAATCAGAACGGTGAGGACAGGGCAGCGGAAGTCTGGGTGTGAGCTGGAGGCGGTTGGGAGCCACAGACAGTCTAGCTAAAGAAGCCCAGAGCCAAGTAGGGACACTTTCAGGGAGGACAGCAATGGGATCCTATGTCGTGGCTGGAACTGGCTGTGTGAATATCCCCTAGTCCCCAATAGGAGAGGTGGGTTGACCTGTACCAAAGTGCCCAGGCTGGACCCTCTCATCCAGGGGTGCCACCAGAGACTGCTGGGTGCTCTCATTATGCCTTTCATTTGCTGCGAGAGACAGGGGCAGCAAGTAATGCCGGCTGCCTCCTGCTGGTGTGCAGAGCGCCGGGCAAACCACATGAGATCCCATCTCGAGCATGATGTGCAGCCGAGGACAAAATTAGATTGAGAAGTAAATGGGGCCGAAAATTTCCAAAGCATTTTCCGTCAGGAAGCTGTGTGATTGCATGTTTTAATTCTCTGCGTTTTGGTGGGGATGGCTGGAGAGGAAGGGGCTTGGGTGGGGGGAGACTTGGGTTCCTGAGGCACAGAGGCCAGAGGGAGAAGAAGACCCACTGTGAGAACTAAGGCTCCATGCTGCTCCTTTTGACCCACAATAACCCATGAAGCAGGTATGATTTCTTCCGTTTTAGAACCAAGGAAACTAGGAGAGGAAGCCCCACCTGCCTGGCCACATAGACAGTGTGCAGGTAGCAGGAAAGTCAGTCCTAGCATGGTGAGCTCTCAAACACTGTGCGAATGCTGTGCGGAGTGTCACTCCCCTCTAACCTTTAACCTCTAACCTCTAAGTCTCCTCTACCCTTTGGGAGACTGAGGAAGAAGGATCTTGAGTTTGAGGTCATCCTGAACTACATAATGAATTCCAGGCTAGCCTAGACTATATAGCAAGACTCTGTCTCAAAGGCCTAACCCTATCAAAGCAAAACCAAACTCACACTGACACTGTACCTGGGAGCCCTCTTCCCCCTCACTTTCTGCACCCACTTTTCCTTCTTCCAGTTCCAAAGTCTAGATATCCCAGAGACAGAGCGTGGGCTGACTCACATGTGCACATGTGTAGTGAGGCTTAAGGAGCTAAGGGAACAGCATGGTCAGGAAAGTGGTTGCCGTGCAAGGGTGAGGATCTGAGTTCTATTCCCGGCACAGGCATAAAAAGCCAGGAGTGGTAGTGTGAGCTTGTAATCCCAATGTTAGGGAGGAGGAGACAAATTCACCTCTGATGCTCCCTGGCAAGTAAGGCCCCTGTGAGAGATTTTGTTTCAAAAGGAGAAACAAAAACAAACAAACAAACAAAAAAACCCAAAACCATAGTGAGACCAGGGAGACAGGGGGATGCTCAGTCAGTAAAGGTGCGTGTCACCCAGCCTGGCAGCTTGAGGCTAGTCCCTGCGCCCCACAGAAAGAAAGACCCAACCAACTCCTGAAAGTTGTCCTCTGACCTCCACAATGCACTGTGGAGCATAAATGCATGCATGTACACACACAGTCTTAAGAGGAAAAGGTGGACAGGTTCTCTGGAGGTACCAGAGTTTGGTCGGTCTCTGGCTTACACACAAACAAGCACATACATGTGCACACACACAAGTAATGTATACATGCCCTCAGAAACACACAAACACTAAGTAAATAACTGAGGCTCAGTGAAGCTCTGCTGTTTGTTGGCATCACAGAGGCAGAGGTTCGGGTTCCTCTCTGTGTTATCTTCTCTCTTCCTGTCTAGTAGCTTCCAGAAGGCTCCAGGGACCCTGCTGACTTGCCCATGCCTGCAGAGCCCAAGATGATACCAGTATTCTTAGGGTTGCTACCAAAATAACCCAAAACAAGCAAGCAAGCAAGCAAACAAACAAACAAACAAGCAAATGCAGACACAAGCGTTTGCTGGGTCATGTCACCTGAGACCCCAGGCCCCAGACCAGTGAAGAACTGTCCGTTTCCTGAGGTTGAGGAATGAATGCTCTGAGGAGAGAGGGAGGAAGCAGAAGCCAGAGAAAGCAAAGGGAGACCATGGGGAGCATCGAAGTGCAGGGCGGCTCTGGGCCCAGGCCTGGCTACACTGCCTCTCCGCATAAGGCTGTACCCTTGCCATCTTTACTACTGGCAGAATCAGCACATGATCATTTCCAAGATCAGTAAAGCTTTTAAGATGTTTTGTGGGTGAGCCTTAATTTTGAAATGAGGTCTTATTGTGTTGCCTAGATTGGTCTTGAATTTCTGGGCTCAAAAGATGTCTTTAAATAAAAGAGCCTGTAGAGTCAAAGGCAGATTTTTTCCCCTTTCCCTTCCCTTCCCTTCCCTCCCTTCTCTTCCTCTCTCCTCCCTTCCCTTTTTCCTTCCTTCTTTCCTTCCTTCCTTCTTTTCTTTCTTTTTGAACAAAGAAAACTTAGCTCTTCTGGAATCTTCCTGGGGACCCTTGTATAAGCCAAGCAATGCTCGATAGTGCAAAGCATGAGTCTAAGATCCTGAGATGCCCGGGCGACTCAGAGAAGCAAACCGAACCCTGAGTTTGACTCTCAGGGTCCTTTGGGCTCTGGCAGCCAGTGATGCTGCGCATGTTTCCAACTCAGGATGAAGGCAGCTCAGAGGGTGAGCATGTCTGCTGTGCTCGGGTCCTCCCTCCCAAGCCCCACAACCGTCGTGTCTTACACCCAGCCGCTGCATCTCCGCTTTACCACTGTCCCAGCCTCAGCTTCAAGAACACTGGACGTCCCACTCCCACCTACCTCAGCTAGGCTCAGGCACTGAGCAGTGTGAGGAAGCAGATCAAACTTCTCAGAAGCCCACCCTCACCTCTAAAACCCTCTCCAACTCCTTCTGAAGGAAGCTGGCCATCAAGGCTGGTTGGTGTCTCTTCTTCCAGGAATGCTCAGTCTTTCCTCTCTGTCTCTGTCTCTGTCTTTCTCTCTGTGTCTGCCTCTCTGTGTTTGTTTCTCTCTGTCTCTATTTCTGTCTCTCTGTCTCTCTGTCTCTCTGTCTCGACTGGGTCTATATAGCCCAGGCTATGAAGCTAAGATTGACTTTGAACTCCTAAACTTTCTACATCCAAGTGCTGGGATTATAAATATGTGCCACTTTGTGCAGCTGTTCTACTCTTGGTTGTGTACGAGACCTGTGACATGACCTTTGCCTCTGCCTCTCTGAGCCTAGCTTCTTTAGAGTGGGCAGTAAGTTAATGAGTAAATAACACATTGAATCCAGGCCAGGTGACTCCCCCATGCTCCTTCCTCCATGATGTACCTCATGTGGTAAGACTTTCCATCCCTGCACTGCACAAGCCATTATCCCTTCTGTCATCCCCTTTGTGCCTCCTGATGACCCATGAGGGAGGCAGGGCAGGGCAGGACAGGGACAGCTACATTTCAGAAGAGAAGTCAAGACCCAAAGTGGTAGGGGTTTGCAGCAAGAGTCTGAGCAATACTGGGATTCTGAGAGCTGGCAGGAACACTGTGACACTCAAGCCCCGTACCTGCTTCTCTGGGAGGGGTGGGGCAGTGTTCTGGCAGCCTGCAGTGTTGGCCCAGCAGTGCGATTTAATGGGTGTTCTCTGCAGCGCATTCATTTGCTACGCACCATAGGTGGTGCCTCAGCAGGGAAGGCTTGGTTTTCTTTGGCAAGCAGCACACCTGCCCAGCCCACCTCTTGCTCTTGGTGATTGGTTACCAATATTGGCCTTATTAATTGGGTTGGGGAAAGAGTTGAGGGTGAGAATGGGTAGTGCCAGATATCAGCCTTGCCCAGATGTTACCCCCAGGCAGGACTCTGTGACATCTGGAACTCTCGATGTGACAAGGACAGGCTGTGGTGCTGGTTCAGGATGAGATAGACCTGAGTCCCTTGCGAGAGATCCATGTACATAAGTGGCATGGCCATTTACTTACTGGATTTTTTTTGAGTTCTTAGACATTTCTGTAGCATTGCTTGATCTCCTAGGTGAGCAGACAGGGCTCCAGGTTCCGAGGGAGGTTGTTGCAAGAGGAGAGGGAACTTGCCTGAGGTCTAGTAAGGAAGTGGGGGGCTTTCTCATGCTCAGACCTTGTTCTACCTCAGTGGACTTTGTACTTGGTTCCCAGCTCTGATCTCACTCCTTAGCTTGAAAGGACGAGCAGGTCCCCCCCACCACGCTTGGAGCTATACTTATCTGACTGGAACAAAGGCCTTTGTGGCTATGGGCACAAGCTACTGGGGTCCTAAATCCAATCCTTACTTCTCAGATGGTCCATTTTCTGCCTATGAAACCTTAGGCAAAGTACTAGTTGTAGAAACAGCCTAACAGATACAGGCTTTATGTGTATGAAGTCTTTTAAGATCCTTTTAACCAGCCTAAGTTTGTAGGAGAGGAACTGAGGCATGCCAAGGCTGTCAACAGCTGAAGCTTGTCCTCATAACTTCTAGGCTCAGCACCCCAATAACAGCAGTGCTGGTTATTCTATTTCTTAGTGTTGTGGGGATGTCTGAATGGGACAGTGCGCTTAAGTATGGGTGTCTGGAAGATGTGGGAGCTCCACAGCACCCACACTGCTCTCCAACCACAGAGCATGCACAGCACAGCCCCCCCCAGCCCCCACACTGCTCTCCAACCACAGAGCATGCACAGCACAGCCCCCCCAGCCACAGTGCACACACTTCCCAGGCAGCAGCACTGTGTACTGGGGTGAGCGGCTTCTGAGCTCTGCACAGTGAGAGAGGCAGGGGGTCCCTCTCTACCCACTGGCCTGCAGTTCGACCAACACCTGAGGCACACAGGCCCCCACCTGGTGGAAGCACAGCACTCGGAGTCATGTGTCAGGAAGGGCTGGGAGTGTGGAGAGTGGGCAGCAGGGAGTGTCAGGTCAGGCACTGTCTGAATGTCCACAGCTCTGTGTTAATCAAGCCTCCTAACGATTTCAGCAAAGTGGAGCTGCAGCCTTCCTTTCGCCCAACTTCCTGGCAGTAAGGACAAGAGACCTTTCCAAAGTCTGGGAAGTGGCAGAGCTGGAGTTAAGGCCTCAGCTGGTGGGGTCTCTAGATCAGTGGTTCTCAACCTTCCTAACACTTTGACCCTTTAATACAGTTTCTCATGTTGTGCTGACCCCGATGATAACATTATTGTATTGCTACTTCATGATTGTAATTTTTCTACTGTTGTGAATCATAATGTAAATATCTGTGTTTCCGGATGATCTCATGCAACCCCGTGTGAAAGGGTTGTTTGACCCCCAAAGGGGTCACGACCCACAGGTTGAGAGCCACTGCTATAGAACATTCTTTTACTAAGTGTACACTTTGCCGTGTAAACAGTGAGGGTGAGTGGAAGGTTTCTGACAGTGATGTGGTATGAACAGATCAGGACGTCTGAGGCCAGTGTAGACAGACTGAGGGTGGCCGAGAGGCCAAAGAGCAATACCGGCAGCCCTGGGTAGGAAACCAATCAGCAAGGTTCACATTTCAGCCTAGGCTAGCAACTGTGTGATTCAGAAACATCAAAAGATCAAAATGAGTCAAGCATGGTGACCCACACATGTAATCCCAGCACAGGGATATCGCAAGTTCAAGGCTATCCTCAGCAACATGGTGAGTTTGAGGCCATCCTCTGTCTCAAGCAAAACAAACCAAAAAAGAGGCAAAGATATAGTCTTGTTCTCCATAGACTTGGAGATGTCTTGGTCTGGATAGGGGTGTGGTTGGCACCATCAGCAATCTAACCTCATAGAGGTTTGTCCTGTTGCCACCCCTGCACAAAGAGCTTCTCGTCATCTGTCAATTACAACTACAGGGACTTTCCAGACACTCCTTTGTCTATGCATGTCTTGGTAAAAGGAGCACAGGCAGGCTGGAGGGCAAAACATCTCCTGCTTCTGAAGACATCACCCAGGCGTATCCTGTGAATAGGCAGAACCACCCCCCTGGTACAGCACCGAAGCCCTGGGAGACCGTAGACAGACACTGATCTTGACACGAGTCACCTAGACCACTGAGACTTGGGCTCTGTGTCTATTCATGTTGTTTTCCTAGGTCCATATGTGTCCCGATCACCAACTCGGCCAGCCCTAGAATCACCTAAGAGACAAACCTCTGCAAATGTCTGTGATTTTTTTTTAATTGGATTAACTGAGGTGGAAGGCCCACCTAATGTGTGGGCAGCACCTTCCCATGCTCTAGGGTCCAAGACTGCATCCAAGCAGAGCTGAGCTGAGTTGCAGCAAACTCCTCTGCTTCCTGACTGTGCAAGCACTGTGACAAGCTGTGTCACGTGTGTCATGCTCCTGTCAAGGGGATTGCTTGCCACGGGAGACTATACCCTCAAACTGAGCTGTGATAAACCGTGCCTTCGGTTGCTTTTGCCAGGGACTTTGTTACAGGAAAGTAATCAATACACCGTCATTACCACTCACCTGTCACTTTCCCCAGTGGTGGTACTACTTGGTTAAAAGTCTCCTTCCCCACTTTCTTACTGCGTTGTCTTTAATGCACTAGTGGGAACCTGGAACTCATGCCACCAAGTCTGTTGGAACTATGTGCCTTGGAAACTAGGTTTTGCAGAGCTGGCGGCAGGAAGGGCTCAGATCTTACCTCTCCCCTTTGGCTGTTCATAACCTCATGGCAAGGGGCTGAGAGTGTTGAGTGGGGTGTTTCAGGCAGGCCAGACAGGCCACCGCTGAGTGTGGGGTACTGGCCTGGGGAGGCCCGGTGGGTTTTGGATAAGTATTTGTTACTTGTATAAGTGGCATGGCCAAGATAGTCCTAGCATCATGAGGCTGTCCCAGGAAGCAAGGAGAGCAATCGACAGGGGGAGCCTGAGCTGTACGGGTCATAAATCTCATCTCCTTTAGACTGTGAGTGGGCCCCTTGGGGTACAGACACTGTCTGGATTTAAGAAAAAAAAAGTTAATTTTAAATCAAAATGTTAATTTGAATAGAAGGTAATACATTCATGTGATTAGATATTCACACTGTACAGAAAAAATATAAAACAAAAATAAACCCCTCCCTGCCAGTGTCCGCTGTCCTTCAGTTTTGTGTAAACATGTTTTACTCTCAATAGCATTTTATTTATCTCTTAGCACCTGAATATTTCCCATTTTTTAACTAGCAGAGACAAGACTATATAGTACATAATCCTCTTTTTTATTTTGTTTTATACATTTAATAAAATATGTTGGAGATCTTTTCACAATCTCCATATTCAAATTCTTCCCTCCCTCCCCTACCTTCTTCTTTTCCTTCTTCCCTCTCTCCCTTCCCCCTTCCTTCTAATCAAATGAAGTCTGGTGTATTCTTTGTGTATCTCCACAGTAAAAACTTAAAATTACTAGTTAGAGGGAAGGCGCATTTTGTACTTTGTGGTCCGTCTATTGAGACAGAATGCATGGGATGCAGGATGTGGGCAGGGGAGTTTAGGCTCTCAACTCAGAACCGCAGTAGACTTCCAACCCACCCTTACTAGCCAAATACCTTACTTCAAGTCAAGGACTGCAAAGTTTTCCATCTCCCGGAGCGTCTGTGAGGTTCAGATGGAATGTACACTGGAGCCTCTGTGCTCGGACCTCAGTTAGGGCTACACATACATGATGTGGTTGCTACCAGGGCTGTTCTCATGTCTGAGTTCTCTGGGCCACACAGAAGCACCACTTAGTAGATGTCAGGTAATGCATGAACAAGCAAACGGCCCAACCTCCAGTTACCTGTTGCCTCTCCTGCTACAAACCCAGCCCCCTCCTCTCCCTGAATCAGAGCCTGTCTTGGCAGAAAGACCTGGAGCCAGTGGTGCGGTGGGGCTGCTTGTCAGCCTTGCCGGATGGAGCTCTGCCTTCTTCCTTCTCTCGTACTGGACCACCAGTTGTCAGAGAGGCAGAAGTGAGCCACAAATGTGCATGGAAATGTTAACTAAGCTCCAGCCTTCACTTTAAAACTCCAGGACGATGAAACCTCCTCTCTCAAAACCAAAGCACAAGGGTTCAGTAGTACAGCTTGCTTAGCCCACAAAAGTTCTGGGTTTAGTCCCCAGTAGCTGCTGACACACATACTAACCAGCCATGTGTAGTAGTGCACACCTATAATAGCAGTACTTGGGAAGTAGAAGCAGGAGGATGTGGAGTTCAAGGCCAACCTCGGCTACTTAAGTGACGTTAGTGCTTGAGCTACTGAAGACTATCTCAAAAACCAAAACAAAATCAATAAACAAGACAAAGAAAGATCCCCAAAACTTACGACTGGAAGATGGTACAGTTCTCGGTGACTTCAAAGAAGTAGATGAGGTAAAGGTCTGGGAAGGCTGGAGATGGAAGAGTGAATGGCACCCAATTACTCACCGAGTGCTCAGGTTCGTCTTCCTGGCTCTACAGGGCCAGGCTGCACCTTTAGTCTGGAGAGTAAGAGAGACAGACACCAGTCAGAGTTAGTTACATGTGAGGAATTAGTAATTTGGGAAAAAAAAAGAAATGTAGGCTTATTGTGTCTAGAGAAACAACAGTCCTTAAACTCAAGGCTAATAAGCCTGTCATTAGGAGCCTGTCAGATCTCTGTGATGGCCGGCTGACGCTCATCTCAGTTAGCTGGCCACTGTCTGTATGCTGAGCTTGGCAGTTACAGCAGGACACCCCTCTACCTCCTTTCCTGTGAAAGAGTACCTGTGATCTCACACCCTTAGGTAGTGACAGGTCAGAAGAGGGACTTCAGGGCAGGCCATTTGTATATCTCAGTTGATAGCGGGGCTGTAAGCCAGTGCCATATACACTGTGTGCAGACAAGAGAGGCTGTGTACGAGGCCTCACTCCCTCTCTGTGCCTTGGGCGTTGCTCCTTTATTGCCCCCACAGTGGCAGTTGTCCATCTTGCTAAAACTCTTCAGCTCATACCACTCTCTTTGGCACAGTTCCTACAACAGGTGTCAAATACATTTTGAACAGTTAAAAATGTAAT
Source organism: Grammomys surdaster (assembly GCF_004785775.1). Lineage (NCBI taxonomy): Eukaryota > Metazoa > Chordata > Mammalia > Rodentia > Muridae > Grammomys > Grammomys surdaster. Next base: position 4,634,109 of record NW_021604644.1, read on the forward strand.
GTTTTAGACATCATTGCTATAATTCGATACTAGGGATAATTAATTTCCAGAGAGAAGTGTACTCAATTCACAGTATTGGAGTCTCTAGCCCAAGATCCAGTGAGCCTGCAGCTTTGAGCCTCTAGAGGGGACGCTGGATCACAGGGGGAGGGAGTGTATATGGAAGACACTTTTCTTAATGACCCAGAAGTAAAAATTAAAGAGGGTCCCGTAATATCCTCAAAATGGCCTACAGTCGTACTTTCCTATGGTTCCACCATTTCTCTGATAGTGTCACTCTGGGGACAAAGCCACTAGCACAGGAAACTTTGACAGACACTGACCCAAGCCATAGCATGAATATCACACCAGTGCAAAACTGGTAACATATGACATGAACACTTGAATCAATTTGTAACTAATTAGAAAATTTGTTGGTTCCAAGACTATTTGAGAAAGAGGGATTTATACCCTCTATCAGGAAAAGCCTTTTGAAATGCTTTTGTTTTGTTGTGTTGTGTTTGAGGGCTGGGAAGATGGCTCAGTGTGTGAGGACATTTGCTGCAAAGTCTGATGACCCAGAATTACATGGTGGGAGGAGAAAAATCACTTCCACAAGTTGTCCTCTGGCCAGCATATACATGCTGTGGCATGCATGCACACACAAGCATTCACACACACACACACACACACACACAAAGGAAATTATTTTACTTTGTATGTAGGTGTTTTGCCTGCATGTATGTCTGTGTATCTGTCTGTTGCCTATAGAGACCAGAAGAGGGCATTGGATTCCCTGGAACTGAAGTTACAGATTGTTGTGACCCACCATAGCTGCACAGGCACTGAGAATCAAACCAAGGTCCTCTGGAAAAGTAGCCAGTGTTCTTAACTACTGAGCCATCTCTTGAGGCTTCTAATATTTTTAATAAAAGAATTATCCAGGCATAATAACACATGCTGTTAATCCCAGTACTCTGGAGGCAGAGGCATTCAAGTCTAAGTTCTAGGCCAACCTGGTCTACAGAGTGAGTTCCATGATAGCCTGGGCTACACAGAGAAACCCTGTCTCAAAAAACCAAACAGAATAAATAATTTTGTGTGGGCAGCGCTATGGGTTGAATCCGGGGCCTGTGTGTCCTAGACAAGCACACTACCACTGAGCTATACTTCCAACTCCTCAGGAAAAGCATTTTTAAAAATATTAGCGTAAGAACCAGATGAAAAACAAAATTGGTTATGTCCTATGAAACCACTCTGCCAAACCTAGGAGGTTAGGTCTCCTACACAGTGGAAGTCTGCACGTTAGCCTGGGTCTTCTTAACTGAGACAGAGGTCACTGTCATATACCTCTCCAAACCTAAATACTTTCCCTTGGAGACACGCCCCTTGGGCTGCCACTGGGGAGTGTCAGGTGACACTGAGGGGCCTGTACACTGCTCACCTTTGTGACCACAGGAATGAAGAGACTGAGTGGCCCCAGGGAGCTCACTAAACCCTCACCTCCATCTTCCTCAGTGCTGTCTCTCTGTCCTTCTCTGGCAGAATTCTGAGCACCAGGCAGCAGTCCTGATTCTAGCCAGGCCTGGCAGTGGACGGAGCTGCTGCTGCTGCAGGTGGGATGGTACTCCAGGGCCTTAAGGATGGGTTATGGTAGGAAACTGTCAGTCTGGAGCTAAACATGGCCTTTGGACGTATTTTCTTTGTTCTTCAGGATGCGTATGCTTGTTTTAATTTTGATTTTAATTTTTAAAGTAAACTTGATTATAAAAGCTTACAGAAAACAATCATTTTGTGTTTGTGTTTTTTAAAGTTACATTAGTTATTAGCACTAATGTCTTCAAAAGGCTCCATATGAAACTAAGTAAAAACCAGGACTTCTCTTAGCTAGCTGAAGAGGTATTGCACACCTATGTGTATATTTAGTGAGAAGACCTGAGACAGAGAGATACAGGCCAACAACCCCATCTCCTTCCAGAGGTTTCTTTCCTAGACATGTGACAATAAGACTGACCTTTAACCTCTTCTCACTGGGTGCAGCTCAGAGGCTCTGGAGAAACAGGGTCTGTGTGCAGCTATCAGACAGACACTGTTAGCTCATCTTAGCCGCAACCAAAACCAGTCTTTCTTTCTGTGTCCACGTCGGCAATAAGGTCACCAACTCATAGAGTATTGGTGTGAAGAACCTTTTCAAACAGTTTCAGCATAGTCCTTTATAGTCGAGGTGGAGGGAGAGACAGCATGCAGAGCCCTCACTCTGAAAGGCACAACCTCTAGTCCACCAAGGACGGTCAGAACCAAGGACAGCGGCTCCTTCTTGGCGAAGGCCACCTCTAGCTTTCTGCCCACCTACCCTACCCCAAACTCATTCACAGTTAATGACTGTCCGGGTAGTGAAAGTGGGGTGCAGATCTCTCGCTCCCTCCCACTCACCATCAGGTTGGTGGAGGGGAGTTAAGTCTGTGCCCCGTGGCAGTCAAAGTGAAGGCTCTGCACACTGTCAGAGTAATGAATTCTACGAGGGCTTGAAGCAAGGGCTGGAGGACTTTTGTGCCATGCGTCTTGGAGTGACAACCCCCAGTGGTTAATTACTGCCACACGATGAGAACCGAGCTGGTAGCACAATAAGATAAGTTCATTATGAGCTAAATTTCAAGTTAATTGGATGTATACCCCCCCCCATTAGTGTACATACAGACTACTTAGGAAGGGGCTGTGTGCAAAAGAAAAAGTTGCAACTGAGCAGAAACTGGTCTGCCAGGTCTGGTCATTTTGTAGGGGTACTAAGGGAGAGCCTCCGAGTCGTGGGTGAGACAGAGCCACGGCATAGCTTCTTCATAGTATCAGTGGGTTAAGGTCATCTTGGCAGACACTTTCTGAGTGCCTACTGCATATCACGATAGAACAGGGAAGGCAGGGGACCACAGAATCTCTTGACCTCTGAGCTCCAAGGGTCGGAGTGCAGTCGGGAACGTGGAGGGATGTCATAATGCTTGGGGTCTGGCTCCATTCCTTACCAATGGTGTGAACTTGGACAAGTGCCAAACCATTTTCACATCTTCATTTCCACATCTGTAACATGGGCTGGTAGTGGGGCTTGTCTCGTGTGGGTGTTGAAGATTAGATGCAGAAGTACCTACAAAACACAAATACGCTTAGAATATGGTCCATGCCAGAAACATGGCTGGCACCTCATAGGAACCCCCAAGGAAGCTGTGGCTCTCTTGATGGGCCAGTGTCCAGGGCAGCCCAGAGTTATGGTGAAGCGAAATCACACCACCTCTGCATGACAGGAGTGACAAAGATTTCCCAGCTTCGTTTGAAAACAAACATGAAGAGAGCCATTGTTTCCTTAAAGGACCCTGATTTTCCAATCAGAGAAATAGACTCATGATTTTATTAAGTAATGGAGGTAAGATTTGAACTAGGGCCTACATGTCTCCCAGACTTGACCCCTCCATGCCATATTCTGAGGTCTAGATTGACTCTAGAGGTAACTGGGGAGGCTCTGTGAAACGGGGGAAGGCTATGGGGGCTTCCTGGCTCTTCAGGCCTGGCCCTCACCAAGCTGACCCAGCATGGCCTCCCTGGAGGTAAGGCTGCCCTCTGGCGGCCATGCTCCCCTGGTCAGGTTCAGCTTGCCTTTGCCCAACCCTGCTCTCTTCCCTAGATGCATCCCAAATCGGCACATCTTCCCTTCATTTGTTCATCCAAGATGACACACACATACCATTGTCTCTCCAAGACTTTCTGTAAGTCTTTTGGAGTCTAACCTTGGACTCTCTTGGTTCATCGGCTGTTGGTACATGAGCAGTCTCCATTTTCTGGCTATCACAGACAGTGCTACTCTGAGCACTCACATGCATGTTTTCCCAGGGACAGTTGGTCCCACTTTTCTTGCTTGTACAACTCAGAAATTTCTGGATCATGTGGGAACTCTATGTCCGACCTTCTGAGGGACTACCAGACTTCCCAAAGTCCACGCACCATTTGCGTCCCCTCCAGCAGGAGAGGAGAAGTCCAGCTTTCTTCCTCTACGGAAGGTGGTTATACTGTCTCTTTAATGCAGCCGTCCCGGCAGGGGGGAAGTGCCATGTCATTTTTTGCTTTGATTTGCATTTCCCTAATGGCCGATGGTGCCGAGCAGCTTAATCTGGGCTTCCATTTGCTCCTTTTTATCCACGTGCCTATGAAAGTCCTTTGCTCATTTGTAATTGGTTTGTCTCTCTCTTTTATTAACTTCTGATTTTTTAAATGTATTCTAGATGAAGCCTTTTATGAGAAACCTGATTTGCAAATATTTTCTCCCATGGTCATCTTCATTTTATTTTCTTTCTCAAATTTTTAAATAAAAACATATTTTTTTAGACAGGTTTCACTATGTAGACCTAGGAGGCCTGGAGCTCACTGTGTAGACAATGTTGGTTTGAGCTCATAGAGATCCACCTGCCTGTGTCTTCCGAGTGCTGGGATTTGAGGCACGTGTCATCACCCCTGGCTCATCTTCATTTTTTTTTTAATGCTGGCCTTTAAAGCAAAAATAAATAAATAAAAATAAATTAATTTTCCAGCTTTGTTTATTTGCTTGCTTTGTTCCCATGATTTTAAAGGAAGTCTAAACTGTGTTTGCACTCACTTTGAGTCCCGCTGAGGCAGCGGGCATGCGTGCCTTTGGTTTTGAGTCACTGTTGGTGGCCTTTCTGCACATCTAGCCGGGAGGAGACTTGGGCTACCTTCTCAGCTCTGGGGTAGCTCTTTTGTTTGTCTCAGAGGCGTGTGGAGTTTGCTCTCCTGAGTGCTGTGGAATCTACTCTCACAATTCTATCTTCCTGAAACGCTCATGTGTTATCCAGCACCACATGTAAGGTTCCTCACCCCGTCTGGAGCTGTGTGCACACTATGGTCTTCCTCTCCAATCCATTGGTTTCCTAGTCACGAACAGGTGTCACACTTTTAATTATAAAGACTTCCACAGAAGTCCTAGCATCTGGGAGGCCAGTCTCCTCATGGGAGACACTGATAATCCAGTAAGAGTTAAGACCCAATAGACCTCAGGACACCTGAGGTGAAATCCCTCCCTGCTCTCTCTACCTCCCCTGAGACTCAGGCCTCTGTGTGTCAGTCTCCTCAATGGTACAGCATGTAGGTACCTTCCTCTCATGACTCCTTCCCTTCCTCTCATGATTGAAAAGAGCAAGGTTCTGTTGAGTTTCCATAGAACTCCTTGTTTTTCGTAGGCAAGGCTAGGGCTTGGTTATCCTTCCAGGAGAAGGCTACACAAGTTGGACAAGGTGCGCTCACCTGAAGCTCTGTGTGTCAGGAACCCAATCAATTCATCCTGCTCAGTTATTGGCAAATGCGCTGACGTCATCAGTACCATCACTGCACTGCGAATGGTGTAAATCGTCCCCTCCTTGGTGAGAAGGGCTATAAGCACGGGCTTCCATGTCATGTGTCATGCTGTGTTTGGAGATGCTAATTCTGTTTGGTCTCCCAGCCCAGAGGCCTGAACCAGCGAAGCAAGAGCTGTAGCATCTCACTGGGTGCTTTGTGCTGAGGTGAGTGATAGAGAAGGCAACGGGCAGTGGAAATGCCCATTGTTGTCAGGGTCCCGGGATCTACAGCTCCAGGCCAGGAGAGTCCTCAGAGGCCAACACAGCAAATGTGAACCTTGAGTTATTTCTGTTTCCTACCAAGGATGCATACAGCGTCTGCTTGGATTCAGACTGGTGTTCTTGGAAGCATGCGGAAGTGTGTTCATAATGATGGTGGTGGTGATGATAACAACGTATGAAGTGGTGTATCAATCACCAGTGGCTTAGCAGACCACGCTGCAATGCAGGGCCAGCAGTCAGTTTTCTTTCTCATGCTTTTGGGGGTCAACTGGAAACTGGCTGAATTAGGGGAGGATGAGTTAATCTCGGTTCTGTCTCCCTGCTTCGTGGATGAGAGGGTACGGGGACATGTTCTCATGGTGACAGCAGATATGCACAGGGCCACACTCAGGTTCACATGCAGCAAGAGCTGCCTTCTCTGCGTAAAACATGGATTCATGGGTAACACAAAGGAGCCCCTAGGAACTGAGAGACTCGCTCGGTGGCAGGGTTCCTTGTAGAACACACATCACCGTTTGCCAGCTTCTCATGGGGCACATTGTTGGGAAAGGAAGGAATGTGCCCAGTACAATGGCAGATGCCAGACAAGGCTGAAGCTGGCACCATGCCCCATTGAGGCTGTACTTGGGAAGAACCTGCCGCCAGCAGCCCAGGGCACACCTGTAACCCTCCAGGCAGTGCTATACGCCTACACAGGAAATTAAGGCTGTGAGCACGTATAATATACTCGTGCCCCATGCCCTTCACATGTGTGCACACTTGTGTTGTAGTAATTATTTACAAAATTGGCCTCTGGCCAAGCCGACTATCTAAGCTGCAGCAGCTCTGCCTAGCTCAGCTGCCATGTTTCTCGGCCGGAGGCCACATGCCTGCAGCAGCTAGAACCGGCCAGCCAGAACACCAGCCCTGCCACCCACAAGACGCCAGCATGAGAGATGGCTCTGCCAATCTTCCATGCTGTCTCCACAAGGCAGGACATTGCCCAGACCATTCCGCCATCCATGCGGGCCCAGTAAGAGAATGAGACTCTAATTCTTACAGGTTAATCAAAGGCTTATATATTTGGTAATGATCAGTAACAAGATACCCATACAATCAGAAGAGTAACCCAATACCCAACCTAGATATACCAACTACCTTTGACAGCTACAGATACGTGAACATCTGCCTCCATCTCCTCTCTATCTCGTTCTCCCAGCTCCTCCTCTTCCTTTTCCTCTTCTCCTCCTTACTTCTCCTCTTCCTCTTCCACTCCTAACTCCTCCCACCTTAGCTCCTCCTACACACTTGGGCCAGCATGAGCTTCAGGGGCTCTGAGAGGCTGGAGAGCAGAGAATTGTTCCTAAAGATGGGGAAGCTGAGCCTGGAGTGGACAGTAGATGGACTTGCCCAGGGTCCCACGGAGTGGACAGTAGATGGACTTGCCCAGGGTCCCACAGAGTGGACAGTAGACTCACTTGCCCAGGGTCCCATGGAGGAAGTTCAGAAGCAGAGCTGGCACTGGGACCCAAGGGACCTGGATGCTCTTCACATCTCTCCCTCCTGGGTGTTATTGAGGGTTGTGTGTTCAGCGTCACACAGCTGTGCCCTGGGGAACTCACAGCTCCTTCTCTGGAGACTGACAGCCATCGCTGTTCGTCTTTCAGTGCTCCCCACCTCCTCCTGTGTCACCTGCTCATCTGGTCTTGTTGCTCAGCTTATCAACCAGTCGTCCCAGTTGCCAGCCACCCTTCCTCACTCACTGGTCCCCGTGGTCCTAGAACCTCTCACTATCAGTAGAGGCTCAGACTATGGCCCGGGACATTGGGCTCAAAGCCAAGCTCTCTTTCCTACTAGATGTGTTACTGTGGACAGGTTCCATAGCTCCTCTTTCCTTCAGTTTCCTCTTTCATGGAGTCGTCAGGATGATATATCAGGAATGTCTCTGGGCAAAGCAAGGACTATTTTGTCAGTAAAATTTCATAACCTTAGCTTTGTCCACTCCCCTCTGGGATGCTTCCATTGCTCTGGCATGGCAGGCGGGGAAGCCTTTGAAGGAAACAACCACCAGAAAGACCAGAAAGAACGTGGGGAGGAGCAGGCTCCTGCAGGTGACCTAGGGGTTGGACTGAATGCCAAATGGACAGAACAGAAAGAAGGCTGCTTGAACAGGGAACAGCCTGAGCAAAGGTGTAGGGCTTGGGGCCTGGTGGGAGTGGATGGAATTGGGAGAACACAGAGTAAGGAGGCCATGGAAAACTAAGCTGAAGTCTCTTAACTTACAAGGTGACAGGAGGTACCCAGTTTTTAAACACAGAAACTTCCGGACATCTATCCATTCGTTGGCTGGCCCACCAACTCTTTCACGGGTGCTAGCAGCTGAAATACTTTTCCTAGGATTTTCCCATCCAAGGCAAATCCAGCTAACTGTAATCTGGTTGCCATTTTCCACACCCCACCTTTACCTCTCTTGCCTTATTGTACTGGTTGAAATTTCAGGATAATTTTCCATGATAATATTGATAATAAAATTCTCTGTCACATTCTTGACTTTGATAAGAAATTCCCCCAAGTGTTTGAACAATGAAGTATACTATAATATTGACTATTTTAGAGTCAGAGTAAGATTGGAGTACACTTTGATTCTTATTTACTGACATGTAAGGAATGAATCTTGAATGGTGGCTGATGTCTTTTCAGTCTCTTTTATACAGACAGGCAGGTTTCCTTCCTTGCTGTAGTGATGGAAAGTTCTCACGAATTTTTTTGATATTGAACCATGCTCACATACCTAGAGTAAAACTCACTTGGTCATAGCATATTGTTGCTCGCCCAGTGTTGCTCAGCCAGAGCGGTAGTGGACATACAAAACCATTGTTAATAACAGCAAGAACGAAATAACTTGGTACCATATGAAGGAATCATGAGACTAACCTTTAATTCTTAGTTTTTCTTCTGTGTCTGGTAAGTGCTTACATCACAATTTTGCCAGATTGATGGAATGAATTAGAAAGACTCTCTTGGTTGATCGGCTGGACCTTTTAATAACCTAGAAATGTATCTTTTGGAGATTTAAAACAACTTGTCCAAATAAGAACAAATAAAAACTTGCTCATGAAGCTAAGTGGACAAGGCTCTTATTTTTTAATAAAGACATCTGTTCTGCTTCTCCCAGGATTGTTAGGCTATTGGTATTTTCTAGTCGCTTTTGTGTTAATTGGGGTAATTTATGTTTTCCTGGAAAATTGAACTTTTTGTTGAGAACTTCCTATTTATAAGTATGCAGTGTATATTCTTCTTTATAAATATTATCTCGGGGCTGGAGAGATGGCTCAGTGGTTAAGAGCACTAACTGCTCTTCCAGAGGTCCTGAGTTCAATTCCTAGCAACCACATGGTGGCTCACACCATCTGTAATGGGATCTGATGCCTTCTTCTGGTGTGTCTGAAAACCATGACATTGTACTTATATATAAAATAAATAAAAATATAATCCTTTTAAATATTATTTCTTCTATGATTTTAGTTATATCTTTCCTCATTCTGTATCTTGATAATTCTGTGGGGTTTGTTTTAAATCTTGTTGGGTCTGTCTATTTTATTGGCCTTTTCAGAGGAGACTGGACATGCTCAGAGCGGTCTGGCTAGCAATCTGACTTTCTGGTCCTTTCAAACAATGACTCTGCCTGCCGTGTCTGCCTCTGTTTGCCCATTCATTTATTGATTCTTCCCTCTCCTTTTCCTCAAGTTGCTTTTATTGCTTTTTCATCTGGCCTTCCGAGTTGAGCGCTTTGCCAAGGTTCTGATTTTCAGAACCTTTGCCTGAGGGATCAAGATTTTAAAGTGTGTTTACCAGCAGCAAAAACTGTTGACCAAACAAGACCCAAAGGGCAGACACTTGTTGAAGAATGAACCAGATCCCAGAAGGTAGAAGTCCAGGAGTCCAAGCCTAGCCTCGCTCAGATTTGCTGTTTCTGTAGGGACACTGGAGCATGTCCCAGCTGCCTATACTAGATGGGCTTCCTCATATCACCCTCCATCTTCCAGGAGAGAGGTACAGCACCCCCCTTTTGTCTTGAACTCCAGAAGAATATGTTCACTATAAATTCTATGTAGTTGAATTTCCTTCTGGAAGACGGACAGTAATGATGACAGTGTCCCAGAGGAGAAAGGGACTTCAGGACTCATGCCCAGAAGTTCAGACAGTCTCACAGCAAGGTAGCGTTGTGGACAGGTTGGCTAACCATGTAGACTTTGACCTTGGCTCACCTGGGACATCTCATTTTCCCATAAGAAAGGAATCATATCAATACCTTACCTCCTGAGGTCGAAGAATAGAGGCGTTAACCCTTTCAAATCCTTGGCAGGAGCCTTATGCTTTGTCATTTCTTTGCAAGTGTTCATTGCCTGCAGTTGTCATCGTTAGGTGGGAATCTGGGATCAGGGACAGGGTTGGAGATGCTCCCTGGATTGGTGGAAATACTCCCTTGATTGATGGAGATGCTCCCCACTTGGTGGAGATGTTCCCACAATTCCTGAGAAAGCCCTTCACTGAAGTACCCCCTGACTTTGGCTATCTCACAAACCAGCTACTGACATCTCAGGCCCTCTGTGGCCTGAATGGTACCCACTCCACTCCTGAGTCATCATCTCAGCTCTTCCTCATCCACAACCCCAGTCACCGACACTGTAAAGAAGACTGGGGATGAGAGGGCCCTGGGCTCGTATAGGCACTGGGGTGAGGCATCTGCTCTGCCACAGTCCAAGTGGGCCCCAAGCCAGTTGACCTCCTTCCTTCACCAGGTCTTGAAGAAACTCCTGAGATCCCTCTTGAATCTCTTTGTGAACAGAAGTGGAGGGGGCTGCATGGGCTTCTCCAGTGGAGTGGCTTCTTTCACTAAAATCCATTAGCACTGTGCCCTTCAGACCTTGGGGTTCAAAGACTTGACTTGGAGCGCCAACCCTGCAGAGACACGTAGGAAACCTAACCAGGGCAAACCTCTTCAACTCACCTCCAGTCCTGCAGGCTTGAGTGTCCTGTTTCCTCTTGGCCTTCCTTGAGAGGATTGCTTAGGTGCAATTCATGCTGAGGATGAGGGGCTTCAAGAGTTAATCCTGGGGTGTTGGCTTAACTCCAACATCTCATGTAAACACACCTGAGCCAAGATGCCCAGCCCAAAGTCAGGGAGGTGATAAGCATGGCAGGGAAGGGCTCCTTTCTGGGACTGTCTGAAGTTCTGTAAAGTTGGCAGACTTGGAGGTGGGGTAACGTCTGGCAGACTTGTAAAATGGAGTAGCCTCTGTCAGTCTTCAAATGATGGCACTAGACAGGACATCAGTGTTCTTCTTGTGTCGATTCTCAAACAAAGTAAAAGACTCTTAGTAGATTCGTGGGAATCTCTAGCAGATCTCTAGCAGGACCACAGCAATAGACATGAGACCATCCTGCCTTCCAGGAGTTGAAGGCCTGTAGAGAGCTTGACTCTCTCCACCTGAGGGCCAGGGCCTTCTCCTCCATGTGCCAGCAGCAGGACAGTGTTGGTGTTGGGGAAAGCACCCTGCATGTTCACTGAGTAAAGGAACAGCCCTGGGTCTTGGAAGGGAAGTACAGTACAGGCCTATCTGGAGCTGAGGCTCTGAGGCACTCCCCACCATGAGCTGTTGGGAATCAGGCAAGAAGATGTGTGAGCCAGGCTTTGAAAAGCAATGGCTGGAGGCTGTATATAGCTGGAGGAAGGTAGACTGAGAACCAATCAGAAGCAGCATGGTGGATGGAGGTAGAGCAAGCCGACCAATCAGAAGCAGCATGGTGGATGGAGGTAGAGCAAGCCGAGTCACACGAGTCACACTTGAGGAGGACACAGCTGGGTGTGTGCACCAGCACTGTCCCAGCTCCCTGAGGGGGTTTTGGTTTCTCAGACATTGACCACAATTTTAACTTGGACCTTGCCAAGTAGAGCCAAGGTAGCTGGTGTGTGCATGCATGTGCATCTGTGTGTGTGTGTGTGTGTGTGTATGCATGCATATTAGTGTGTGTGCCCATGTGCTTGTATGTGTCTGTGTGCTTGTGTGTGTGTCTGTGTGTGTGTCTGTGTGTGTGTCTGTGTGTCTGTGTGTGTGTCTGTGTGTGTGTGGTGTATGACATGGAGAGTAGGGCACACTGATGTTTAGAGTCTAGAAGTGACAAATGTGCAGGCTGTCCAGGAGCTGAGGCTGAGCAGCAGGCTGCAAAGATGCTCACCCTGTGTTTTGTTGCTTTGATTCTTCAGGCCGAGACTTGGCAAGCACAACCCTCCCGGGGTATCCTCCACACGTCCCCCCCGCTGGACAGGGCAGCTACTCTGCACCGACGCTGACAGGGATGGTGCCTGGTGAGTTTGCACTGCTGGCGTCTCCACAGCAGGCAGCAGACGGGGTTGCTGTGGGAGGGCACCCCCCACCCCAAAGCAGCCCAGGTGACCTCCATGTGTCTGAGAAGCCGACCTGAATAAGTCATCAGAGGTTGACCCAGCCTCTTCTGTAGCTGGGTCTGCAGTGGGGCCAGGAGAGCAGTGGCTGTCCTGGGGAGGACATCAGGGAGTAGGTTCTTGTCTGACACTTAAGAAGTCCCTTGTCAGCCACGCTGGGTGCCAGAACCCAGAGAGTATTCCCTTAACCTTCCTTCCTCCCTCAACTTCTCTACCCCCCAATCTGTGTAGGATGAACCACATAGAGCCAGCTCCCTCCCAGGTGTTCTTGATGGCCTCATCCCTTGAGCTTGAGCACAGTGTGTTTTCAAGACATGTGGGTTGTTGACTGTGACTTTGTCATTTGAGGCTAAACTGAACACAAGGAAAACCTGTCTCTCCACCAGTGCTGGGTCAGTTCTCTGAGAACAGAGATCACCATTCCTTAAGGGATCCTCTCTGTTTCCCCCTCCCCATTCATCCTGTGGACCAGGGTGAGTCCACAGGATCAAGGGGCTCATTCTTTCCAGATGGAGCCCAGCTCTTTCAGCTTCTTTCTGTCCACTTAAAGGTGCCCAAATGGCCAGTTTGTGAACCCCTGAGGGTTCTTGATGGGGACTTGAGTGAGCTTGAGTTTAAGATAAGTATTCTGCAGGTATATAAGGCTTCATAGGTTGGGGGTCACATGGCAACAAGTGGAGCAGGTAAGAGCAGTCGAGTGGAGTCTTCCACACTGTACACTCAGGCACAGAATGCCAAGGAGCCCAGAATTCAGAATTCCACTCTGGCCAAGTTGTGTGCACAGTGTATTTAACAAGGTAGGAGGATGGAGCATATTTCATTTAACGGTTTGTTAGCTTGATTTATGCCTTTTAAATATGAGACATATGGGAAATGGCCTCTGTGAGCACTCTTGTCCTGGGCCTTGCCAACACCGGGGAGGCCTGCCAGGTTGTACTGCAAGAGCTTTGCCTTTTCTGCAGCCAGGATAGTCCTGTGGCAGATGCCAGAGAAATACAGCACATAGGCTGAGGTGATGGGGCACGACCCACACACACATACTTGGGCTTGTCATCCCCAAACCTTCAGCAGTTGAGGTCACAGACCACATCTGAGAACGGCCCCTCATGTTTCTGTAGCACTTTGTAACATGTAAACACCTTTCTCTATGTTTATAGAGAACAACTCTGTCAGATGGCTTAGCTCGAGGGTAAAGCCCTCATTTCTCTAAATGACTGGGACCCAAAGAAGTTAGTGGACTTCACAAGGGTGCTAATGAGCTTTGACCCCCAGCGTGGGGTGACGAGGTACCCATGGGCTCTCCACAGCTCTGGCTTCTCAGAAGGACTTGCTGTAGTAACCCTGAATCCTGGTCCCAGTTAGAACGTGTGAAGATGAGACCACCTCGGTGGCCTTCCCAGAAAACTTCCTCTTCTCCAGAGACCTATCCAAACAGTGACCCTTGACCCTGGTCATTCCTCCAGTTCTAGCTACTAGGCCCCACAGACAAATAGCTATGGGCCTGGTAAAGGCCACAGCCGGATGGTGGGAGCTTCTCATCCAGTAGGAATGGCAGCAGGAATCACAGGGCCATGCAAGGGCCCAACGTCCCAAGTCTCATGGAACATGGGACACCTGGGACTCAGTCCTCCACTACAGAGAGACAGTACACAGCACCGAGGGAAGGAACGAGAATTATGGTTGGGGAGTTGGCTGCCGACTCTTCTCTCTCCCTGCTTCCTGCCCTGTCTCTTCCTCCTGCTGGCTCTGAGCTTTCTTTTCACCCACACCAGGTACTTAAAGCCACATCATGCTTAGTTTTTGTTCCTCAGTGTCACATCCTGATTCTACATTGTCTCAAACCTGTTTCCTGGATGATCTGTGCCCCTCGCCCCTTGCCTTTCAGCAGAGCAGTGATCTGGCCTCCCCGCCCCCATCCACCCGCCCCCCCCGGCCCCATGCATTTCCAAGGTCTGCCCTAGCTTGCTTTGTGGGTTCCTCTCCTAGGCCTCGCTGTCCCAACAATCACTGTGAGCTGTCAGCGACCTTTCTTCCGTACCCTGGACCACTTCCCACCCTGATTGGCTGCCAGCCAGCTCCACTCTTCAGGTCTGATCACAAACACTAGGAGCCTTCCAGGATGGTCCCACCAGGGACTAGGCTAGTGTTGTCTGTCCCATCAGCCACGTGGTGCACACTGCTCTCAATGGAACCTTGTTAGCCATGGGTGTCATCATAGCACCAGGCGGGTTCTAGATACTTTCTGTGAGTGTTGGCTAGGGGACAGAGGCTGGACAAAGCAGATAGCCTGTGTTCTAATTTCCTGTGACAGACAGAAGACACCCCCCCCCAAGGCAGTGCTCAGAATAACGGGAGCATTCTCTCCCATTTCTGTAACAAGTCTGAAATCAGTATCACTGGGCCAAAATGCTGCTGCTGGCCCAGTCACACTCCCTGGCAAGCCCTGGGAAGTGGCTGTCTCTCTCCTCATCCAGTTTCATTCAGCTGCAAGGCCAAGTGATTCCATCACCCCTCCCTTCACTCATATAAGGACACTCGAGCTTTGGGGCCCATGTGGGTAATCAAGCTAATTCATAGCTCAGCTTAATCACATCTGCCCACTTATCTTGGCAACACAGGTTCCACACCGGGAGCCTGACCTGTCGAGTTCCCGGGACCAGGCCATGGCTGTGCTACGATCTGTTGGAGGGCTTTGATCTCGCCTCTGTTCTGATTTTTACTGCTTAACCTCTCCGGTTTCTAAACCCGTGAGGTATTTACTTGATGGGAACCAGTTATCACAGCCACAGAGGGCCTTGTTGGCATGTTCTGAGAAAGTTGACAAGACTCCGGGGGAGCTGTTACGTGGTTTCCCGGCTCTGAGGTGGCCACACTGGGATGGATGGTTTTGCCGTGTAAATCAGTCTCTCATGCTTGCTGTGGGTCTGTAGCGCAATCTGCAGGGAAAGCAGAAACCCCATGGTTCTTTGCCTCCTTGGGCTTTAGGAAACGCTTGGCTGTCACTGTTTCCCACATACAAGTGGAACCTTCCATTTATAACATTTGCTTCCAGGACACACATCGGGATAGTCTCCGGGGGACGGTCTCCAGGGCACACTCAGGCAGTTGAACTCAGGGGTGTGAGAGGAAAAAAGTAGACCTAACGAATTCTGTATTGAGTGGCAGTTTGTTGGCACATCCTGCTTCCTGGCCTTGATGTTGTTTTACTATCTGCCCTTCCTGCTCCAGGGCGCCCTCGTGTCTGCAGAGCACGGCATCCAGTTCCTCTGAGGGGTCTGCAGATTCCCTTTCGGCAGCCCTTTGCAGATCAGTTATACTGGAGAAAGCAAGGCCTACGTATTTTATCAGCTAAGGGTGGAGACAGATTTCAGTTTTTATTTCCATCAAGTCTCAGCAAATGCCAAAAGTTTTGCACCAAAGATTCCACCGTGTCTCGATCGGCGAGTTAGTACCAGATGCCTGCCTGAAGATATTTGTGCAACCTAACAGATATTGACATGGCATTTGGAACTCTTAAACACCCTAGGCTGCAGGGGAGGGAGTTCCCTGCCCTTTGGCTTCAATGAGTCTGAAAACAAGCAAAGCATCTTTGAGAATCACTCGAGGGAGTGGGGACTCCCTCCCCAGCCCCTTGCTTAGCTCCTGCTTTGGGGATTTAGGAAGAAGTACCTGCAGGGCTAACATGTCCTCATCTTCCCCAGATGCAGACGCTGATAGAGGGATGCATGTCAGATTAATGTGCACAAAGGAGCATGGCTGGTCCCTGTGGTCCTGTGGTCCCTGTGGTCCCTGTGGTCCTGTGGTCCCTGTGGTCCTTACAGTACCTACTGTTCCTATAGTCCCCGTGTCCTAGGCACTCTAGTAGTCACTAGTAGTCAAGGACTGGGAGACATTATTTCTAAACACCTTGCAATTAAGGTGCCCAGTGAAATGACAGTCTTTAGTCTCTTGAGAGGCAGTAGGTGAGGATGAGGGACAGAAGGAGGACTGGGAACCAGAAAGGAAGTCTGATGCAGGCTGCAAGGGTGGGCAGGGCAGGAGCCACCTCGATTCTCTGACATCACCCCTTGTGGCTTTCTCAGCCCCTCTCTGCCAACCTGTCTGGCTTGTTTACACCTTTCTGTTCCCCTACCTAGTCAAGTCTGCTCCAGTAACCTAAGTGTACTAATTTCCTGTTGTGCCTATAACAAATTACCATAACTCAGGGACCTAAAACAATGGAAATGTTTTATATTCCAGTTCTTGAAGTCTGAAACCCAAAACAGTCTAACAGCCCAAGTCAGGGTGTTTGCTGGACTGAGTTCCTTCTGGATACTCACACACAGGGAAGGGGGTGTTTTATTTCATTCTCCAGCTCATGGATTCGTTGGGCATCCTTTGGCTTGGGGCCCCATTGCTTCATTTTTAAAGTTGGCAGTGCTGGGCCACCTCACACACTGCCTCCATCTTTCTCTCCCTGCCCCTCTCTCCTGTTAGAAGGAACCCTGTACTCACTACACCCAACCCAGGCTTTGCCTCCAGGACAGTTCAACAGCAGCCAGAATCCTCTTTACCGCCTTCATTTGTCTCTGCTGTGGAATCTTACACATTCACAGGCTCTAGGGCTTCGGATGTCAGGAGAGGAAGGAGTTTTCTCTGTCTATAGCAAGACAATCCTGGGTTCTGCTAGCCAGGCGGAAGGGGTGGGGCTAGAATCTGGCAGGATATGGCTGAGACTCCTGTGTAGTCTGTCATATTCTTACTCATAGGGATAAAATACATTCCACACAGGTTACACAGGTGGGACACTTTATTTCCATGCTGTGGGGAGACCCTTCCCACAATTAGACTGGAATCCAGTGAACTGGACCAGTTTAGTAAAGGCCTGCAGAAGCCAGGACTTGACAGACTCAAGCATCAGAAGGGAGGTTGAACCACGGCCCTCTGGGTGTTTCTGTAGGGTGAATGGCTTTCGCTTGCTATCTGTGCCACACCCCTGTCCCACTGGCTTTCTTAATGAGCTCCCACTGGGCCTTCTGCTGGACCTCTGGCTGGGGCGGACCTGGGCCCCCCGGGAGCACACCTGTTGCTTGTTTCTAACTCTTTGCTGCCCTCTAGTGGCCGTCAGTCATTCTGCCATGCTAGGAATGGAGCATGGAACCCAGCCACAGGTGGTCCCTACCCGTGTTCTCTATTCACTGTTCAGATATCTCCTGAGAAATACTAAGTGCTGGTTTTGGGTCCAGTGGAGCATTTCAGACCCAGCTGCTGCCTTCAGAGAGCTCACAGTCTAGTTTGGGAGACAGATCAAAAAACTAACAAAAATCTCATGTTTTATGTATGAGGAGATGACTCAGTCAGTAAAATACTTGTGCAAGCATGACGACCTGATCTCATATTTGTTAAAAAAAAAAAAACTCAGGCGTAGTGGCACACACATTTGTCATTCCAGCTCTGGGAAAGCAGAGACAGAGCCTACTAGCCAGCTTGCTTCTTTGGGTGGACCCTAGATCAGTGAGAGGCCGTCAAGACAAGACTGATCGTGCCTCCTAAGGAGTGACCCTGAGGTTGTCCCATGGTCTCCACCACATGCACCCACATGAATTCACGATGGACAGACAGACAGACAGAAAACAATAAAGCGACTAGGTTGTAATGGCCTTGTAGATCAAAGGGCTACGGCCGAGACTTGCTTTAGAAGGAATGAAAGCATTTGTGGGAGGGAGAACCTGTACTCCTGACGCATAAGCAGCAGGTTGAGCCTGATGTGTTCAGGGCCTTCCCTGCTGAGAGGCTGGAGCCCTGGCTTGGTACGGAGAGGAGCAAGCGTAGGAGGCTCGTGGAGCTCAGGGAGGATGGATGGCCTTGTTGGGCATTGGGCTTTCAGCATCTTAGTCCTGATGATCAAACCAGATCTGGATGAGAGAGATTAGACTTGAATCCAGTACTGAGGAAGGATGGCTATTCCCAGCCCTTGCAGCACAGTCAGTATAAAACAGCTTGACTCAAGGCTTGTCCTTCTGTAAATGCCTCCAGTACCACTGCTTGCCAAAAAAGCTAGTCAAGAGGGCCAATGACTGCTCTCTGGTTATCTGACTGAGACTGGCCTGGAAGCAAATGAGGAACAGAGGACACAGGCCTGGCTTACCAGGACACCGGGTGGGGTAGAGGAGGGTTCAGTCAAGGAGTCAGGCCAGGCAGCACTCTGCCACCTCTCTCCTGCCCTTGTTACCTGGGCTGTGCATGCTGGAGAGCCCAGAGCTCCCACCGACCGACGTCCACTGGACATCAGCGGGCTGTCCACTTAAAGCCGAGGACCCACAACCTCTTCTGCTTATATTTCCTTCCACCATTTCTTGTATTATCTATGTATATCAGCCCCTGCCAGACTGGAGATCCTACAGGTATCCCACCCTGGGATGTCCCACAGACTGTAAACGGGAGTGCAGGATCCAGATGGGCTTGTGCCAAAGGCCTATTCCCCTTTCAGGGCTTTACAACAGTCTGATGCTAGAAGAAAAATGTACTTTGCCCCTGAAATTCAAAAAGGAAACTGGCAGGGAAGTATTAATAAACATTATGGGAAATGTCTGCACATTGCAACATTAACTTTTATTAACTATTACATTTAATGCTCATAAAATTTTCATCACACTTGAAAACAATTTTCGGTTAGATTATCTCACTCTGTGAAAGTTCCCAAATCTGCACAGGAATTGCGAAGACATCGAAGCACATCATAGCATGCATCACTCACGGTCACGTGGTTCCAAAGACGGGAGTCTAGATGGAAGCTTTGGGTCATTTTAGAGCAGAAATTAATAACGTGCTGTAATTACTGTGCTGGAAGGTGGAAGGGCCTTCGCAGGATGGCACTCGTGTGTCTGGGGACAAGGGGTTTGGGAAAGCCCGGCTCTCCTAGCCCACCCCACTGGCCACAATGAATAAAGGCGAGGCCTTCAGATAATGGGGTGTCAGCATCCCCCAGTTCCTTCCTTCGGTTTATTGAGCATCTACTCAGGAACCTAAGGACACCTTGTGAGGCAAGTCATTTAGCGCCTACAGAGGAACAGGTGTGTTGTCACATAAGCCCAGGGGCTCTGGAAATACAGAACAGGGGTAAGGACAGGAAACACACCACTGTCATATTCAAAGGTGGGGAAGTAAGATACCAGCCAGAGTCATCAGAGGCATCTGTGCTACTGTTCCTAAGCATGGGAAGAGCCTAGCAAGACAGTGAGTGAAGTGGGTGACAGGGTGAGCAACGGAAGGGCCAGGACACGGTGGTACACTGAAAGGACCTGAGCCACGCATCACCCTGTCTGCACTCAGGTCCTTGAAGTAGCTCTGCTCTTGTGTTTTGACCCTTTGGCTTGCTGGAATCCACAGCCCTGCCCCGTTTCCAAGACTTTGTCATCTGTCAGCCCTCAGCTGGAGGGGCCACCACACCTAGCTCACTGCACCTGAAACACTTCCCTCCTCAGCCCAGAGCCTATAGGAGCAGTGGGAGTCAGTAGGACTTCCCCCTCCAGGGGAAGAGTGTTTGTAAATGACCCCGGACTTCCATGCTCCTACCACTCACCTGCTAACCTTCATGGTGTTGACCATCTAGGGAGGTGACACACACTTGTTACCCAGGTTGCTACTGAAAGCACCTTCTAAGAATGGAATGTCCACCCTAGTTCACAAACAAGTTAGCTGTTCCGGTGGTGATGTAACCCGTGTGGACCTACCCCCATGGGCGATCCGGGAGCATCTGGGCTGAGCGAGGTCTAGAATTCCTAGCTCAAGCTTACCCACCCTTGGTGTCCCTGGAGACTAAGAGGGCATGGAGTCTATTTGATAGGCACTGGTCCCAGGAGAAGACTGTGACTTCCCTGGTGGTCCTCTGATGCTCCAGACAGCTATCCTGACCCACAGTTCCCTCCTAGCCAGGGAAAGGCCTTGCTGCTGAGATTCTGGAGAACTGCATTTTCAGATCCTGGGATATTCCCTCCTCTCTCCTTGTCCATCTGTCAATGCTGAGTCTGCTTTAGACTAACTGACACTTACTCTTTCAGGGTACTTATTTGTCATATAGGTCCTCAATTCCCCCTGCATGCATCCCAGATAGGGCCTTGCCTGCCCATGGTCAGTTCAACCCCAGCCCCCAACCATGTTCTGCCTGCTTGAGGCTGTTGGACTATGTTGGATTGTGTCTCCTGATTGCTTCTGGGGTGAGACCCAGCCTGGAGCTTTCTTTGGAAGAGAGATTGTGACCAGTCCCAACACACAGTAGATGCTGGTGGGATCTAGGTAGAACTTACATGAATACCACGCTCCTGCTCCCTCACTTATTAGCCAGAATGGAGTCCAGGCTCAGGGTCCAGGGTGTAATTAAACAGGGCTTGTGCTCTTCTTCATCGCTGCCCTGGTCCTTCGGTACTTGCTCTCTGGAAGATGCTGAAACAATGGCCCTTGTTACCCTCTGTTTGAGCTATTTATTTTTTTCACTTTTCCCTCCTTCTCGTCCCGGGGGACTCGCCTCTCGCCCTCATCCCTCATGTCTTCCCTTTCAGTTGGCTGTCACTCTCATTGTCCTCCCGGGGCTTGGAAGGCAGGGTGACAGGCAAGAGGAGCCCAACCAGGCCGGGGAGGCTGGAAATATAGTCATTAACGGGAGCCCGGAAGCCCAGATGTCCTCCCTGAGAGTGGGTAATTTGTTTTTAATGAAAAACCACGCGGTGACCCTGAACAAATGAATTTTCTTTATAAGGAGTCTATGTGCAGAGTCACAGATAAAGGACTTACAGGGAAACTTAAAGCCAAGCTTGAAAGGAAGGAAGGAAGAGGCGAGATGCATGAAACAACATAAGGGAGAGATGGAGGATTTTAAAATGGCAACTCTCTCTTCATATTCTTTTGTCTAAAGAACATCCCAGCTCCGAAATGTTTTGGAAACTGTCCCACCAGACCAGTGTACAGGACAGTTAGGACCATCTTGAGACTTCTTTCATGACTTCCCATTTGCACAGAGTTTTATAGTTTCCAAACCTCCAAGTGTGGCCATTGGCCCCAAGTTGCAGAGATGAAAACTGAGACCAAGGAAAAAATGGTTGCTTTAGAGTCACACAAGCAAATGGGGATTCCAGATGGCAAGGGAAGGACTTGACCCATATGGTGTTTGACTCTTAATCACACTATATTCATATCTGCAAGTGGCTTTCTCTGTAAGGCAGCAGAGAAGCTCTGTGACCTGGGCTGACCTGGGAGAAATGCCCTGTCTATGCAGAGGGCCAGGACTGAGTGAAGTGCACTGGAACTGGGAAATCCCTATGTTTCCAAGAGCATGCTGGGTAAGGAGTCATACAGAGAGAGCACCCAGGATTGAGCCACTGGGGTTGGTGGAGAAAAAAAAAACTGGTTAATGCGAAGAATCCTGTGTCTTCCTTCCACAACTCAGGAGGCCAGCCACATAACAAGCCTCTGCAGATCTGTGAGGGAAGGGAAGCTATGCAGGCATTGTCTCAAGAGAGCCCCCCACCCCCACCCCGTGCCCCAACTCTGGGCCCTGTCCTTGGTAGACAAGTCCACCCTGTTGGAGAAGCATGATGGGAGGTTGAAGCAGACCTCAGTTAGAGAGTGCAGATGGGGTCCATTCTAGTACACAACTCTCAGGGGCCGGAGAAACTGTCATGCAGCCTACGATAGCTTCACCCTCCACTGTGGACAGAGAGGCCCGGACTGTCAAGCTAGGGACAGGAGAGGCTGTAGGCAGAGTCACAGGGCAGCTTAAAGGAAGCGCCTTCATGTCCTCGTCAGCCCTTCCTGTGGACTCAGCTGCTCTAATCAGTGGATATAGATGCTGGCCCTCCCAGGCCAACAGAGCAGTGTAGAACCTGAGGCACTGGGGTGGGGTGGGGTGGGGTGGAGGGGAGTCCTGTTTTCTCCAGCTCTGCTTTTCACCTGGAGTCAGGTAGCCAGACAGAATGCAATGATTGTGTTCTTTCCCTGGGTTTAGTACTCTCTGGAAATGGTAACCCAACCAGAAAATCAGACAAACAGAAAACTCAGACCTTGACCCGCAGCCTGAACTCTCTACTTGGGTTAGGCCTTTGCCTCCTCAGCTACCAGAAGTGAACCTCCCTCACAGCAGGCTGCCTGTGAGTCCTCCTGTCAGTTGTGGTATATGGTAACTTCACCCTCCACTGTGGATAGAGGCCTGTAATTGACCAGCTTCCAAGGTGGATTTGAACCGCATCAGGCTGGCCTGAAATCCCGGTCACAGAATAGGGAAACTGTCAACATCTCTAGTAGTGCTGGACACATGGTCACCTTGCCCTTGTGAGGCAGCTTCACTGCTTGGTGCCCGATCCTGGAATGGCCGCATCCCTCTCCACTGCAGCTGGGCACTGGGGACCCCCAGAAGACAGTGCCTCTCTGGATGGATCCCAGACCATCCTTCCAGAAATCCACTTCCAACCAAAATGATCACTAGAAACAGGAGCATGTTGCTGTTTCAGCGGTGGACAATTACAAACACCAGGCGAGGTTGCCAATTGGCAAGTAAACAACTGGCTTCATCACACTGAGCCAGCTGGGTGGGGTCCTCGTTTGTGAGCCATGTTCTGGCTGTCTCCCTTCACACGCACGCTCATTCGTTCATTCATTCATTCATTCATTGGATCACAGGCTCTTCCATGTTGCTGAGCCCAGCTCACAGTGTGGACTCAGATATGACCAAATGACTCTGATGCTCGAACCTTCTATGAAGAGAAGTTTCGTGTTCATGTTTCATGTCAGAATGGAGGGAAGCCAACTTGAACATGGTGTTAGGGAGTGTTTTTGTTGGAATGATAGTCCCAGGAGGCAAAGAGAATAAAAAGAGGGCGAGGTTTGAAAGACACAACACAGCAGCTGGAGGCTTGGTTACCCGCAGGATATATGCCTGACTGGTGACCAGCTCCAGTCCCATTCATCCCGGACCTCCCTGGAAGGGCTCCGAGAGAAGGATGGCCCCTGGAAATCTCAGTCCTGAAGCAGGGGCTGACCTATGTGTACAAACAGGGGACTCGGTATTTAGGAGCAGGGAGGAACAGGGAGGAACCCTGAATGGCTGCCTGCTTTAGAAATTTCTATGCATTTGTAATAACAAAATTACCATAATTTGCTCGTTAACGCAGCTAGATCAGTCAAGCATTGTTCCTTCGCAGGCGGGCTGGGAGGTGTGCGCCTCTCTGCACACTCCGCACACCCCAGCCAGCCTGCCAGCCCGTTGGAGCGCTGGAAATTAGCATGCAAATGGTCCTAATTCGGTGGGCGAGCTGTCAGGCAGGCCTCTCCGGCCTCGTCTCTGTGAAGGCCCTGACAGCCCAGCTCTGGAGCCGGCCCACCCTCCTTGCTCCAGCCAGGAGGAGCTCTGAGGGGCACCTCCAGACTGACAGCTTGGCGGCCTCCCTCCCTCCGCTAGCGCCATCAGGCCTGGCGGCAGACTCCCCGGGGAGCAAGCGGGGCCTGCCACCATGCTGGCCCAAGGCAGGCTAGCGGGTGGGCTGCGGGGGGAGGCTGGCCCAGGCTCAGGCCCACAAGTCCTGGCTGGCTTGGAGATACGGGGCAGTGTGAGAATGGGGAGGTGTCCCCTGACTCAGGGTCCAATCCTAGCCGATGGGCGTCAGGTGACCCCACGGGACTCAGGTCCACCTTCTCCATCGGCACATATATAGGATGGTTGTTCAACTCCGGATTCCCGGCTCTGAGGGAGCTGGTCTTCCATCCAGGCTTGCTGTCTGCACCCTCTCCTCAGTAGCGCCATCTGTTGGTTCAGTTTGAAGAGGCAGCGAATTACGTGAGCCCTTCCGTCCACTGACCCCGTACTAATCTCTTCCACCCCTTAGCCCCGGCCTTTCACTGTCCATCTGGAGGTCGAGTGGGTGCTATCCCATTTCAAGGAGGATGGAGCAGGGGGCATGCTATCCCCTTGTGACATGAAGTACTAGAATGGAGTCCCCTAGTCTCACAGAGCCCTTTTTGGAGGTGGGGCTCTGTTGCCCAGGCTAGCCTTGAACTCCTGAACATTTCGATTTCACTTGTTTTGTGCTGCCACGGGTGGAGCCCAAGGCAAGCACTCAATCAAGGAACCACACTCAGATCCCTGTGAAGAGAAATGGTAGGTAACATGTGACCCATGCGCTGTTCCGGTTTCCCTGGGTTTTCTCAAGCTGTCTCTTAAGACCCAGTTACTTCTCCTGTGCAGACAGAACCTCTTGCCAGGGCTCAGAGTTTGGTGAATGGAAAGCAGGTTAGGTCTTAGTCCCAGTGACCCTCCCTGTCTGTCATCTGGCTGTTCTCATTCAGTAAGCAACCCAGTCATCCAGAACAGACGGTGTCAGATCCACTGGATCTAGAGTTATAGACTGTTGCCTGTGTTACCCTGTGAGTGCTAGAAACAGAACCTGGTCCTCTGGAAAAAGCAGCCAGTGCTCTTAATGGCCGAGCCGTGTCTCTAGTCCTCAGGGCCTTTTATACCTCCAGATAAATGAAGAGGTAAGAGAGATCCTAAGAAGCCCAAAGCCCTGGCTTCTCCTAGCTCTCTGGGGGGCAGGGTGGAGGATCTGAGCCTGGACTCCTGTGGCATCCCATGCTCAGCATAAAGCCTGGCACAAGGCACACACTCGTGGAAATGTTTAACTCACCTGAAATAACCTGTTCATCCATCCAGGGGGCACACAGACAGTGCTGGGCCACCAGGATGCTCCCTTCAGTCCCTGGAGAAGCGTCTCTCCTCTCTTCCCACCTATTCTGGTTGGTTTTGGGTGGGGTTGAGGGTCACGGGAAGAAACTAGTGGAACCTTGAGCACTGTATCAACCTTTCAGATCATGCCAACCACAGGACTCCCGGCACTATGGCAACATCTCGGGGGCATTTCTGCTTCCGCCCTGAGGCCTGCTGGGAATTTCAGAAATTCTCTGCTTGAGCTGGCACAGAGGCTTGCCAACTTAATTTCTGCTGGAGAGAGGAATGCAGGGCTCCCCCTAGTGGACAAGAGAAATGCCTCGCTCTATACACTACACACACACACACACACACACACACACACACACACACACACCTCCCCTGGTTTACTCAGTCTTCACACCTATTCTCTACCAGAATCCTCACCACAATCTGGAAGTCACATCAGGTCTTGCGCTGCTCTTGGCATAGGCTCAGCGAGAGGGCAGGGCTGGCTCTGCATAGCCAGGATTAGCCCCAGCAGCCCAGCACCACACTTGGTCTTGGATTTAGCCAGTGACCGTGTGCTTGCACAGCATGTGGCCTGACCCTTCCTAGCCTTGTGGCCAGCATTTCTTTCCCTATGGAAAGATCAGTCTTCCAGTGAAAGTTTGTGATGGCTTCTCTACGTCTCCTACCTGCTGCCCTTATTCCTCCAGGCCTTTATTCTATTTTGTTTCATTTTATTGAGACAAGGTGTGGATCTTTGAATGAAAATAGCTCCTCAGGCATAGGATGTATGTCCTTGTTGGAGGAAGTATGCCATTGGGGATTGACTTTGAGGTCTCAGAAGCTCAAGTCAGTCCAAGTCTCTCTGTCTCTTCCTGCTGCCTACTGATCACTCTAGAACTCTCAGCTACCTCTCCAGCACCATGTCTACCTGCATGCTGCCATGCTTCCTGTCATGATGACAATGGACTAAACCTCAGAACTGTAAGCCAGCCCCAATGAAACTTTTTCCTTTGTAAGAATTGCCATGCATGGTGTCTCTTCACAGCAGTAGAGCCCTAACTAAGACACAGAGATGCTGGCTGCCAGAAACTTGCTACGCATATCAGGCTGGCCTCAAACTCACAGAGAGCTGCCTGTCGTCAGTCTTGGCAGCAGAGCCTTGACCCTCTGAGTCATTTTGCC
This sequence comes from Grammomys surdaster, assembly GCF_004785775.1. NCBI lineage: Eukaryota > Metazoa > Chordata > Mammalia > Rodentia > Muridae > Grammomys > Grammomys surdaster. The sequence goes on from NW_021604644.1 coordinate 4,660,012, forward strand.
TGCTTGAGACCTATTCTTTCTTAAATGCTACTGACGCTTACCTATGTATCCACTGTGGCCACCCCACAGACCGAGGCAGCTTTTTGGGTAGACAGCCAAGGGGGGAAAATGAAAGGAGAGATAGCTTGGTGACCAAGAGGAGAAGACTGGACATGTTTCCAGGAGTGAAGAAGCAAAGTCTGTGTAGAAGGCCCCAGGGTGTGCTGGGGGACCTGACACATACACACATAAATACATACACACATACATACACATATAAATACATAGATCAATGTTTTTTAGGTGATTCCAACAGCTGCTTGAAGCAAGCATTTATTTTATTTTATGTATATGAGTACACTGTAGCTGTCTTCAGACACACCAGAAGAGAGCATTGGATCCCATTACAGATGGCTGTGAGCCACCATGTGGTTGCTGGGAATTGAACTCAGGACATCTGGAGAGCAGTGAGTGCTCTTAATAGCGGAGCTGTCTCTTCAGCCCAGATCAATGTTTTTAAAAAGTATTTAAAAGAAGAACGGTTTCCATCAGGAAAGCCAGCTTTAAGGTAAACCTGCTCACTGTGTTCCTGGGGTAACTAAGGCCCAGGCATGGGAAGGGCTTTGATTTAATGAGTTTTGAGGTGAAGATATAACCATGCCAGGTACCTGCATATGATCTAGTCGGGGTGGGGGGTGTGTACAAATTCAGCTGCCTTTACAGTGTTTATGCCTTTCCAAACACTCTGGAGAATAGTGGCCCCAAAGATGACTGTAGGCCTCTTACACAGCAAGCTCTTCTGGGTGGTTAGCCTCCAGAGGACAGCCTCCTTAGCGATTGGCCTCTGAGGAACCCATTTCAGATGCTTAGGCCTCAGAGGAAGCTGGGAAACTGCACTGTTGACTAGCATACCTGCAACTCCATTGCACATCATCAAGGGGACATGTCCTAGGCGAAAAGTGGCCAACTGTGCAGCCTGGTAACACAGGAATCTACATCTCCCACAACTCTGCTGGAGGCCAACTTTGCCCTCTGAGGACCAGTTGTCACTAGTTTTTAAACTCGTTTGATATATCTTTACAGCTGACTCCACTCAGGTTTGAATAACCCAGACTTCTGGGTTGTTGTTGTATTTTGGTTGTTGTTTTATTTTTTATTGTTGTTTTAAGACAGTGTTTTACTATGTAGCTCTGCCTGGTGTGAAACTCACAGAGATCCACCTACCTCTGCCCCCTGAGTGCTGGGATTAAGGGCCTCAGATAACTCTGTCTAGGGTGTCTACTGTAGTCTGAAGTTTCAGAGCTCTGTGGTTGACTCCCACAGCCTATACAGAGCAGCCAGGCTGGAGCCCCGCTCCAACCCATCCCAGGTTCCCGATCTGGATCTGTTCTTGTCTCTGCAGGGGGGATCTGGACTGTTGACAAGGTGAGGAAGTGAGTGTCCCTCTACATCCTTCCAGAAAGGAAACTCCAAAGGGTTGTGCAGGGATGTTGTGAGCTGTAAAAGGTGGGGGGGTGAGGGGGTGGAGCGGGAGGGTGGAGTAGGGGGGACGGGGAGGATGGGGGGGTGCCTCTGAGAGGCCAGCATGGGATAGTCTGGAAGCACTAGGAAGCCCCTTCTTGCAAGGAAAGAACCAGGAGAGCCACAGCAGCTGAAAGGCTCTGAAGGAAGGCTCTGATCTCTGACTTCTTCCTTAATCCTGACTCTGAGGGAAGAAATAAGCCTTCCCCCACCCTGCCCCCCAACCCCTGAGCCCCAGCTTGCATCTAGTACCTGTCTCAGAACCAGGGTCCCCAGCCACCTCAGAGGAAGGTAATTTATGTGTATACAGCCCGCTCCTGCAGACTGTGGGCTCTCCGTGGGCAGGAACCGTATCTGATTCATCTCTACCTCCCATTTCTACCCCTGCATGCTGGGGGCAGGAAAGGTGTGCAAAATTGAGTGTGTTCCTCAGGGTGCAGTGGGGCTCTGGGCTTTCGGAGTTCCCAGCCCACAGTGAAGCCACTGTCGCAGTAGTAATTGCAGAGGTAAATCTTGTCTAGTCTCCTCGCAAACACTTGGGGAGGCATTCCATAAATATGTCAGCCGCAGCATTAAAATTTGATGGCAGGCAGTGCAGGTCGGCACTAGCACTGTGACTTCCCAGCAAGGTATGACACCTTCACCTCCATCTCATTAGTCAGCCGAGGATGCCCGGACCTCAGGGAAAGCCACCCTCCCAGCAGAGGGACCTGCTAGCTCCTGGGCCCACAGCTGCTCTGAGGGACAGGCCAGGTCAAGGCCACAGGAAGGTACATTTGCTTTGGGCTGGCACTGGGCTAGCTTCAGACTGAGTGGAATCCCTATAGGCCTGGGAATGTGCCATTAGAGGGTCTCTAACTTGGAATAGCCTGGGACAATATTTTGAGATTGGGAGCTGGTGATAGGGACCAGGGGCAAGATTTTACACTTAGCCTAGAGGAAATTGTCTATTTTCAAAAACCCAAACAAATAAAAAGGAGAACACATGGCAGAGCTGGGAGTTGGAGTATCAGTAAGCAAGCAAAGAGTCCAGACCCAGGGACTGTCTTCAGGGGCAGAAAGCCCAGACACCAATCTTGTCTTGTTTCTACCAAAATAAAATCCATCACCAATATAGGGACTTAACTGTAAAGATGTAGCCTCAAAATGAGAGACAGAAGGTGAGAACCTCTGAGTTCATGTCTGAGGTTCAGCAGGAGTCTCAGGACTTCAGGGCCAGAAGAACCGTTTTAATCGGTCTGTCTAACTCTTAGGCTGCCCTGAGTATATACTCACAGTGGGCACGAAGGAGTCTAGCATGCACCTTGTGATGTAGTTACGAATATGTGGGTGGGTTTTCTTGTAATCACTGTAGTTTAGATCTGGAAGGATCCCCATGACCCATGTGTCAAAGGCTTGTGCTATTGACAGGTGGTAGAACTTTTAAGAGGTGGGGCCTATAGGAGTTCTTTAAGTCATTGGGACATTGAGAGGAATTCTGGGCACAAGTGATTCCTCTTTTCTCCTTTCCATTTCCTGGGTGTGAGGTAAACAGTTTCACTCAGCCATGTCTTCGGCCATGATATGCTGCCTCAAACTCCAGACCAATGAGTTTTGAAGCCTCAAAACTGTGAAGCAAAATATGTCTGCTTCCTTTTCAAGTTAGCTATCTCAGGTCTTTGTTATAGTGAGTGACAGATTATACCTCAATGTCATTCCATCTAAACTGTGGAGAGGGGGGCGGGGCTAGAAGGATTAGCCAAGGCAGGGAGTGGAGGAGGGCTCCTGGAAGTATTCTGTGACCACTGTAGGCCACATTTAGTGCCCACAGCCAGTAATGGTGAGATGGGCAGGGCCCTGGGTTAGAGCTACAGGGCTCTGTTGGTTGCAGGAGTCAGCCTTAAGGGACCCAGGGCTGGGGACTCAGGAGAGGGAGGAAGAATTCTCCCAATAGAGAGGATTGCTCAGAAGGGCTTCCTGGAGGAGATGGAATTTGAGCCGGGTCTTGATAAGTTGGGGATAGGACATGAAGTAGAAAAGGAAGTGGAAAAAGGAAGTGGGTGGAGAAAATGGCACATCTGGATGGACAAGCAACATCTGTGGAAAATGGCAGCCGTGCAGAAACTTGGAGCTTGGCAGTGTGGCAAGGGACAGTGAAGTGTGGCCAGAAGGTCCATTATAAGCAGACCCTGAAGGGCCTTGACTAGCCTACCTAAGACAACTTAGGAGTTCATCTTTATAAATGGGAAGCCTGTGGGCACTTCCTGCTGAGGCAGACCCACGAAAGTCAGGTGTTGTCTGCCACCATGGGGAGTAGAAGGAAGTCATGTGCATTGTCATGCCCATTGTCTGCTTAAATTGGAGCATAACAGGTCAGAGTTTTGGAATGAGAGTATGACAAGAAAGCAGATTAACACTGGACCTGAACTGTTCAAAATATGCCACAGCAGCATAACCAATAGTTTGAAATGGAGATGCCTAGTAGGGCAAGCACAACAAAGAAGGGGGGAGGGATGATAAGCCTTGGGGACAAGACAATGGACCTGCGTTACTTGGTTCGTGGCTAATGCATTTATGCCTTTAATAGAGTTATTCCTCAGGTCTGGGTGGACTGTGTAGCTCAAGGTTCCATTCTTGCATCTGATGGACTGCCACTGAGGAGAGCTTAGGAGAGCCTGGGTGTGCTGTGGCCTAGGATAGAGCTGCTATACCACAGGGATGAGTCCCTGAAAAATCTGAAGGTTTTTTTAGATGCAGACATAGGAAGCAGAGCACAGAACGAACAGGGCCAGGAAGTCACATGACTGCTTTTGGCTGGCCAGTAGCAGAACCAGTGCTCAGGCTGGCCCTTGCCTGTGTCTCTATGGCCCTCCAGCCCTGCCAGGGGCCTCCAGTAACAGGGGAGAGTCGCATTGTGCATTCTTTCCTCGCGCCCACCCTCTGTCTTGGTTTTTCTCTTCCCTCGGCATTTCTGAAGGAAGGCCTGAGCCAGTAGGGGAAGAGGTTTTCCCAGCAGTGGATCGATGCGCACAGTGCAGGGCTGTCCAGGTTGACAGGCTGACCTTCCCTGAGCTCCAGTTTTTGCCTCCCTATTGGGAACCCAGGAAGGTCTTGCTGTGGAGAGGGAGGGCAAGCATCTCTTGGCCTGTGTAGGGCCAGGCTGGAGGCTGGATGAAAGGAAGAGAGGAAAGGGAAGCCTTCTGGCGGTCATTCGCCACCTTCAGAGAAAACTGAGGCTTGGTAATAATAATAATAATAATAATAATAATAATAATAATAAGCTTTTTATTTGGTCACTCAGAGAGACTTTGACAGAACCCTGTTAATATACACGCATGCAGAGATATGTACACATAGGTATACACGTATATATCTATGTATATATTGTTTAGGTTGCTGTATATTCATACAGGTATATGCATATATGTTTATGTTCTGTCTATATGTAATATGTATATAGCCTAACAATGCATAGGCTGTGTCTGTGTCATGTCCTCGTTTTGATCACTATGGTCACAGAGTTCCACAAAACAACAGCCCAAGTACCTGCTGATCCCTGATCTACCACCTGTCATGTGGTTCTACAAGACCACAGGGAGGAGCTAAAGAACCCTAGCCCCTTTCAGACTTCTCCTCCTCCTCCTCCTCCTCCTCCTTCTCCTCCTCTTCCTCCTCTTCCTCCTCTGCCTCCTCCTCCACAAAGATTTTTCTCCCCCAGCCCAGTTTGACTCCTTCAGAGACAGAAGTTGACTGTGAAGTCACTTTGAAAGACTTTCCATATGTTAATTGCAGCCGGCCAAGGTCTGGAGCAGAGGTGGGAGCCGACCATCTGCAGACAGGTCGGCCCCTAGCGAGCTCGCAAATTCCCGTCATCTGGCAGGTGTCGTTTTGGGTTAATTAAGAGCTATGTGGAGCCTGTTTGCCTGTCACTTCTGAGGATTTTGGGAAACTTTGACTTTCTTGCCATCTCTGGGTTCTGAGTGAAGGAGAAAATGATGCTGGAGCCCCCGGCTTCCCAGGTGAGACCATGCCATCCCCATCCCTTCTAAACTCAGTGTAGTGAGTTTCACAGCTTTTTCTTTTGTATTTGGAAGGCTGAGATGTTTGGGGGAACCCACATCTATCCTAATATTTCGGTGTGGTTTGGTTGTTTTGTTTGTTGTTTGTTTTTGGTTTGTTGCTGTATGCTTGCTTGCCTGGCAGCACTAGGCACTGCATGTGCCAGTGGGGGCACTCTATCCCTCCTGCCCCTGGCCCTCTTCTTCCTTTCTGCTTTGAGACCTACTACTCTCGCTAAATTGCCCAGACTGGCCTGGAGTCTCCCTGCAGTACAGACCCTGAACTTGCTTGTTTCTCAGCCTCCAGGGTGGCTGGGCTGACAGGCCCACACCAGCAGGCTCAACTTGCAGCTACAGTCCTTAAGCTTCGAAGGGAAGGGTACTTCCTCCAATTCAGTCTACTGAGTGACCTCACAGGGGCTGCTGGTGGCCCTTCAGTGATCAGAACCCCAATCAGGGCTAACCTGGAATCTGGGAGCATGTGATGGTATAGCCATGGGTTCTCGGCATTCTCTGTAGGGTGACGCTAACATTCCAGAACTCGACAGTCCTGGGCTTGAGTAACATGGTTCATGCATTTGTCAAATGAAAGCATTAGTATCTGTTTGTTTCATTACATGTAAACTTTATATCCAAAGGGGAAAATGTGCTCATTAAATCAGTTATGAACTTTAGTTCATGGTATGAATACTGGACTACTTAAAATGTACTGATGTTGGCAACTTAACTTAAAAATGCAAAAAATGGTAAAGTAATAATAGCAGGCTAGAGGGATAGAGACAGACAAACCTGAGATAGCCTGTGATCAAAAAAAGAATTGGCAGAGCGGTGTCCTCTGAAATTTTATGGGCTGCTTCTGGGGAAGACTGTATTGGGCAGGTCTGCAGTGGGCGGGTCTGCAGTGGGCGGGTCTGCAATGGGCGCCCGCCCTTCTCCCCTGCCCCAGGGTTTTCTCTATCAGCCATCAACAGAAGAAGCTCAAACCCATCCTACCCCTCAAACTCGGATCTGCAAACTCAGGTTTTTGGTTCCATGGTTGGTTGGTTGGTTGGTTTGGTTTTTTAAGACAGGATTTCTCTGTGTAGTCCTGGCTGTCCTGAACTCACTCAGTTGACCAGGCTGGCCTCAAACTCACAGAGATCCACCTGCCTCCACATCCCATGTGCTGGGATTAAAGGTGTGTGCTACCACCAGCCAATTTAAAAAAAAAAGATTTTGGTTGTGTGTGTGTGTGTTTGTATATGTGTATGACACCGGTATGTGGGTACCCTCAGGACTAAAAGAGGTCACTGAATCTGCAGGAGCCGGAGTTCCAGGCAATTGTGAACTGCCAGATGTAGGTGCTGAACTGAACTCTGGTGCTCTGGAAGAGCAAGCGCTCAACAGCTGAGCTGTCTTTCCAGCTCCCTAGAGACCATTTTTCTACCTCCTTCTCCACGGTAGGCAGCTCCAGATAAGAGCATGCTGGACTGTACCCAGGGTGTGGCCTGGGACTGTCTGGAGTCCTTCTACTTTCTAACCTGTTGAATTTCATCCTATGTCACCAATGGCCACACCTCCCTGCCTTTGCTCACGTGGTGACTCTTGGGGCCAAACCTTTCCCTTCTGGCTGCTTCCCTTTAACACTGCAACTGAAAGGAAGCGTAGTCGGACCCTTGTTTGCCACCTTTTAGAAAACTACGGTGTTCTCCTTCACAGTTACACGATGTTTCCAGGCTTCCTTCCCACTGGCCTGGGGCTCTCTGATCTACACTAAATGCCCTTTGACAACATGTCTCCACCATAACTCCACTGTCCATACAAGCACGGCACCAGGAATCTTCTCTGACTCTATGTCTGAGGAAAACATCAAGTCAGTCTCGTCTTAGTATGCTTTCTGTTGCTGAAACAACATACCTGAGGCTGGGTACTTTGTGAGGAAGAGAAGTCTCCATTGGCCCACTGTGCTGGAGGTTGGAAAGAGTAAGGGCGCAGCAGCAGCATCTAGCCAGGACAGAGTGATGTAGAGAAAGTCAGAGAGCAAGGGCACAGGTGTGACAAGCAAGAACATGTGGGTTTGCTCTCTACAGCTTACCCTTCTGAGAGTCGATGCCCCTCTATGCCCTCATCAGCCTACCCTCAAAATAGTCACATGACATCCAAAATTCTCCATGAATTTTGGATTCCATGTGGGCATGTGCATTTTCAGGCCTCTCCATTCAGGTCCTTCTATTTCCTCACGCACAGCCCCTCAGCTTTCTTGCTTTCACCCCTACACCTAGATCTTTCCTCTGCACACCCAAGAACTCAGCAAAAGCTGTGAAATCCTTTGGAGCCTGTCCCCCACTTGTTAGTGGGGGGCCCCTTCCCATTTCCCTCCCTCCCCACCTTCCCCAGTGTCTGCATGTTGGGAGAAGGTGGCATTGCCCCTCCAGGAACACCGCATCACTGATGCAGGCCCTGTGACGCAGGTGCTTGCCTTCTTGCGTTTTCTGTTGCTATAGCTGAATGCCACAGGCTGTATTTTATAGAGCATGAGGGTTGATTCGAGTCACAGCTCTGAGGACTGGGAAGCTCAGTCAGGTAGCTGTGTCTGATGAAGCTTTTCTTGCTAGGAGAATGCTGCTGACTCCTGAGGTGGTTCAGGACCTCACAGGACTACAGCATAGTTCAGGTCCTTGCTTGTAAACCCACAGCTCCATGGTGTTAATATCCCTCCCCCATGCACTCAGGTAGCTTTAGTTACTCCCCCAAATCCCCATCTCCAAACACAATAGTCTGATCAGGCTTCCACTTTTTTTCCCCCCTGTGTAGCCCTGGCTATCCTGAAACTCTCTCTGTGGACCAGGATGGCCTTGAACTCCTGCCTCTGCCTCCATGTACCACCACTGACCAGCCCCTTCCACCCTCTTAATGCTTCTTCCTAGAGATGAACTCCAACTTGACTTTTTGTGTGGGGACATTCAAACTGTAAACAATGATTTATTTAGTCCCTATAAATGATGAGGAGACTGCTCAGACAGGTTCAGTCACTTGCCCGAGGCCACACAGCCTTTGAGAAGAAGAAATGCTGATGGTTGATCAAGCTCTCAACTGGTCTCAGGTCCCCCCTTGTGCTCCCATGGCATCATGAGGGACCCAAGTTGTGTGGTAACTACAGGCCTTCATCCACAGTTTCCTCCACAGGATACTCCACTGCCCAGAGCAATCAGTGGCTTGGCACTGGTTTGTTGTTGGAGAGTTCTCAGATACTTCTGTACGTTGAACTCTAGACAGAGCCTGTACCTGCCTTGAAGGAGAACCAGTATGCTCTGTGCCTCATGGACGGAGGTCCCACTCAGTGACAGTAACAGCTATCTGAGTGACAGCTATCTGGACACAAGTTTACCTCCCTTCCCTTCTGAGGCCATACAGAATCCTTCTTGTTAATAAGAAATAAAAATCTACGATTTAAGGTGTCCCTTTGAGAGGTATCCAGAGTATGAATCAGTAGAAAGAGGCAAGGGGTCCCAAGGTGGGGCAGAGTCTTCTTTGCTGGGTGAACTCACAAGGAAAGGTGTTTTGTGGTGTGACGTTTGACCTCAGGCCTGTTGGCTTTACCTCTGGAAGCCCCAACAAAAGCTAGAACCAGGCACTTTGGATTCCTGCTCTCTGAAAGCCTGCTCTAGAGGAGGATTTTGTACCTGTGGACAGTCAGTTTCCTCTGCTGTGGCAGCAGCCAACTGGAAGGTCTCCCTGGCCTCACCCCTCCAACTGCAGCCTTGACTGGATCCTAGTGCCTGCTAACAAGAGCCCTCCATCCTGACCCTCACTTACCCTGCAGCTGCCTCTGCTTGTCACAGGCCCTGCCATCCCACAGTGCACTGAATGACCCCAGCTCCAGCTTGGCCCAGAGTCCCTGTCTCCCTTGTTGGAGATCCAATCAGCCTTAAGACTGGTCTCAGTGGCCCCTCAGAGGACTCCAAAGGTTCCCAGGACTCTAAGCCAAACATACCTCGCTTCTCCAAGCTGCTGCTTTAGGTTCCAGCAAAGAACAGGTACTCCTCAGTGTGAGGATGGTGGTGAGGAGGTTGGAGCCCCAGGCCTACCCCAGAGGAAAGGCATCCCCCAGAGCTGGGAGTCAGGATCTGTAACAGTGGCACTCAACCTGTGGGTCTCAACCCCACAGGGATCACATATCAGACACTTACACTGTGATTCAAAGTTACAGTTATGGAGTAGCAATGAAATAATTTTATGGTTGAGGTCACCACAAGCTGGGAGCTGTATGAAGAGGTCACAGCACTAGGAAGGCTGAGCACTGCTGGGCTACAGCGTTTGGTCTTCTCTGCCCTTTGACAAATGAGGAAACAGCCCGTGTTGCAAAACAATGTCTTAAAGACGAGAGTCCAGGGCCGGGAGGTAGGAACGTGGCCTTGGAGTGACGCTCTGGCCTGAGGGAGAGCATTTCACCACTGAAGTGCAGTTTTATTAATCCTGTGAGCATCCCAGGGTGGCTGGGAAGGTTCAGTTTGATTCTGGGTGCCCAGGAGGACTTGGGGACTTGTGGAGGAGCACATCGCCATGGCTGGCATGTGCTGAGCCTTCTTTGAACCTCTACAAGCACCGCATAAGCTTTGCAATTGCCCCGACTTACAAAGATGGAAACTGAGGCACAAAGGAATTGAGTGGCCCATTGGGAATTCCAGAATTTTGAAGAGGCAGGCTTGGGATTTGAACCCAAGAAGCCTGGCCCCACATCTTTGCCAAATGACCAAGGATTGTGGCACCTGCCTGGTCAATCTGCTGTCCCCCAACCAGCTTTGTTATTGTATGGATCAGATCTGTGGATAGCTTCCTTCATAGTGAGATCCTGGCTTCTCTACTCTGTACACAATGCTAGCTTACTATATAGCACTTGAAATAGTCAGACATCATTGCAGAGTCCCCAACAGGTGGCCGGACAGCCTCTAGGTCAGCCTCAAGTCCCTGAGATGCCCAGGATCCCTTTACCAAGTGCATACTACTCTAAAGGGCACAGCACAGGATAAGGACTCAGGTACTCACCTCACCATGACTCTGAGCGCACCAGGTGGGGTCCAGGTAGGTGTTTCCTGGGCCTGAGGTTGTGGTGTATAATGAAACAGAAATTAATTTAAATCTTAGCTCACAGAAGATTCCAAAGCATATTCCTAGCTGTGGGAGCTAATAATGGTAGCCATTATCCAAGTAAGAGGTTTACTCAGTCCACTCCGTAACGTGCCCCTGGCTGACCTACAGGTCTCATTCATTCATTCATTCATTCATTCATTCATTCACTCACTCACTCACTCGCTCACTTAACAATTAGTCAGCCATGCATGCTTAGATGGATGCTAAGCCTGGTGCTGAGGCTTGGGATCAAGACATAAACAGACAAAACTCTGTCCCCAAGGAGTTTGCAGCCTCGTGGAAGAGACAGATAATTAACAAGATGAACATGATGAACAAGACAGGTTGGAAAGTGATAAGCTCTGTGGAATAAACGGTAGCAGGACAGAAGGATGAGCTGGTCAGGGGAAGCATCCCAGGGAGGGCCTCTCCTGGATCAAGCCCAGGAAGCGGGGAGGAGAGAGCCTTGGGGACTCTGCGCCATGGGGAGGCCAAACAGGATGCTTGCCGGGCAGGGCAGAGACCTGCTGAAACAGACACTCCCGTGCTGTGGGGGCTCCACCCACGGCACAGCCAATGGGATACTCGAGGACGATGCAGGAGACTGTGTGCCAGAGGAGGGACAGGGAAGGATGCCTTCTGGAAGCCATGCACCTGGAAGAGTGTGTTGGTGCTGACTGAGACTCTCCTTCTAGTTTCTAGAATCTAGAGGAATTGAAAGCTGCCTGTGAGTCTTCACAGACCTCTAGGGGTCTATGCCAACTCACTCCAGCTGAGTGGCCCCAAGATACGCCCTGTTGGGGATGAAGCTCAGAGAGGCTTCCTGGAAGAGGTGGCCTGGCAGTAGATACAATGGTGCTAATCAGAGATAGGGTGGGCATGGCGCCCTCAGGATGTGCCTCTGGCAGGGCAGTTTATGGGTGTGAGAGCCTTGGCAAGAGTGCTTTCCTCCCAACCTGCTTCTCAAAGAGGAGGAGGAGGAAGAGGAGAAAGAAAGAGGGAGGGGAGGGAGGGGAGGAGGCAGCAGAGGCTCTGTAGCACTGATGGGTCTGCTGGGGCTGAGTTGTGCGGCCCAGCCCTGTCACCACTCTCTCCCTCTGTATGCGGGAACCTGGCACCCTGACCGCTGAGGCATAAAAAACAGAGAATTGGAAGGCTCAGTCTGTCAGGCATGGAGTGGCCCCCAGAGAGGCCTGAGCAGGAGCACGTGTGTGTGCGTGTGTGTGTGTGTGTGTGTGTGTGAGTGTGTGGTGTGTGCATGCTCTGCCTGTGCTTGCCTATGAGGTGGGAGGAGAACCGGTCTCTTCCAAAGCCTCTTGCCCTTTGGCCTTTGTACATTCCCTTTAGGGGATCATGGAGTCATGCTTGGCCGCAAGTAGTCCCTCAGGACCGTGTAAACTCCTGTCACCTCCAGCAGGGCAGGACCTTACCTGGAGGCTTAAGAAAACCATTCAGTGTTCTGGCTTTCCATGCCCTGCTCCAAAGCCTCCTCTACTAGATAGACAAACCAGGCTCTTGAGCACTCAGTGCAGAGGATAGAGAACACAGTCTGCCCTCTGGGACCCCAGCTATATGAAGAAGAAAGAAAGAAAGAAAGAAATGAGCAGAGTCTGCTGCTACAAGCATGTAAGGACAGGACTTGAAGCTGGCTTCACTGGCAGAAGACTCCCTTGGGGCTGCTGTGAACCCAGAGAATAGCCAGGGGTGAGGGCTCAGCTCTGCCGGCTGTGGATCTGACTGAACTGTCCTCTGGGCTCACCCTACCCTCCCTTTATCCTGTACACTTGCCTGAGCGTGCCCACCGCCATGAACAACTACCTCCTCCCCAGTGTCTAGAAGACTGCCCCCCTCTTCCTCTAGCCTGTCCCTTACTGTCAGCAGACACATGGGATAGCCCTGTGTCTCATGCCCAGTCACTCTGAATTCACAGCACAGAGGGTCCACACTTAGAGATGAGGTCATGAGGAATGGAATCAACTCACTAGGGTCCCTTAGGAGCCTCAGCCGGTGCCAACAGCCCAGCAGGCTAGGATTGGAATTATGCAGGTGTGCCCAGAGAGACCCCACCCTGCACGTGATGGCTCCATGGCTTCCATACCCATCGATACCAAGGGCTTTGGGGTGAAGTAGACAGCTCACTGGACGAGAGTATAACCCCGATATGCTGTTGTTGGTTACCAAAAGTACCTGAAACTCATGGAAGAGACAAGTGTCATCAATAGCGAGCAGTTAAACAGACTTGAACCCACTGCCTTTTCTGAACCTGGTTTAACACTTGTCTTCTGTTTCTCTCTGCCCACCTCCTGCAGGGAGTGAATTTTCTGGGAGTCCCTACAGCCACCCTCAGTATTCCTCCTACAACGATTCGTGGAGGTTCCCCAACCCAGGGCTGCTTGGTGAGTACTCCTCCCTGGCCACAGTCCCTTCTGAGGTCTGGCCATATCTTTCCTCATGACATGCATAGAGTACAGGTCCTGTTCTGGTGGTCTTAGTACAGTTAATGCCACTGCAGCTCACGGAGGTGGGAATGTGAGGCAGAGAAGAAGATAAGAAAAGTACTAGCTCATGAGTTACTCCTATTTCTTAAGAACCATTAAAGAGAGTGAAATTTCCCTAAATAAGAGGCACTGAAAATACAAACTTGCATTGATTGGTGTTGGCTGCTGAGAAAACTGTCTTGCTAAGGGCTCTGAGGCCCAGTGATTGATTAATGATGTCTGCGATGGGCATCATTGGTGCCAGCTCCATTAGGAGCCAGCTGCCCTGTGGCTTGCCAAGGCATGCTGTGTAGGGCTCAGCTGGTGCCTAACCTCTATCCAAGACTCAAATTGGCAGAATGTTCATGGCCATAGCCAGCCTGGTCTGTGAATATCATTGGTATATGTTCACACACACACACACACACACACACACACACACACACACACACACACCAATAGCCTAACTGTCCTCCAAGGTTCAAGAAGAGCCCTTTGTTTGGTTGACCTAAATCTAAATGAAGCCAGCTGATGAGTGCCCACCAAAGTTAAACTTAAAGCAGAGGACCTGGGTGTAGATGTCACCACTTAGCATGTAGAACCAGCCAATCAGCTTGCAGGTTACAATACTGACCTTGCCCCTACAGTCAGCCAACGATGAGAACATTTTTGGACCAGTGAAGTGAAAGTAGGGGAGTCTTTGAGACAGCCTATCTATCCACATTAATAAGTGAGAGGCCGCTAATTCCTTGAAACCTTAATCATTTTAGGACCAAGAACCATAGACTTTGTCAGAAAAGCAGTAACCCGGAGACTTCACATTCAAGTTCCCAAACCTTGATCCCTTCCTCAATCTGGTTTGAATAAGACAGACTCACGGTGTGGATACCACATCTCTCTTACTACCACGAGAGCCACGCATGGGATATACTCTTGGTACCCTGGGCTACCCCAAGTATTCTGGTGTGTCACGCACAGCAGTAGATGTAAAAGGGAATACTGTCGATTGGTGTTTCACGTCCCAGCGTGATGGAGAGTCCCAGCCTGCCTTACAGAAGACACTGAAGCTCTGCTTTCCCAGGGTACTTAAATCTGTGGGTTGGTGTCTCTCCTTTGACTGGTCAAAATCATTTTAAACACTGAGCAAAGTTTTTGCCTGCTGTTCCCCCCACATGGACTCTGAGTTGGCCTAGCTGTCTGTCTCAGTCAGGAAGACATGAGAGTGACCATGTCTCCCTGCAGGTGTAGCAAAGAGACCATAGTCTGAGACTCAAACCCAGGAGTCCTCCCTAAGTCCCTCCAACTGAGCCCTGGTCCTAGTACTACAGGGAGACCCAAAGGGAGTGTGGCTCAAAGTTGGTCTTGGGCCACACTGACCCGGGGCTTCTACACGTGACATCATGGCCTAGGCCACACAAGAAATGGCAGAAATCCAGCCGATGGGTGGCACAAAGTCCTGCCAAGGGGACTTCCCATGTGTGCTTTTCACAAGGCATCCCAGAGATTCAGAGTGATGCTCACTTCTGGGGCTTAGGGTACACTGCAGTGATGACAAAACCGCACAGTTGTGGCACAGGAGCCGAGGTGCTTGTGGAGTATACACAGATGAGGGACTTTGAACCAGGCTGAGAAGTTTGAAACCAATCTCAGGGCAGTGACATGTCCAAAGGGATGGGGGCAGAGAGCTGAGGCTTTTCTGCTCAAGTCTGAGTAAAAGCCAGTTCACTGCTCATAATGTCGGGCTTTGCCCTGTGAGCTCACAGGCTGGGGGTAAGGAAGCATCAACCAGAGGTACCTGTGCTAAGTCCTGAGGGCTTTCAGAAGGACTAGAGAAAGGGTAGGGAGGAGGATGCCAACTCAGAACTCTGATTATTTAAGTGAGCATTTATTAACTGTACTAGGCACTGAGGAAATGTGTCACATAGGCTGTCTCATTTTATCCTTTCAGAAGCCCTATAGAAGCCATCCCTGTGTCTCAGAGAGACAGAGAAGTGAGGGCAGATTCATTCACCCCAGGTCACACATGAGCAAATGTCACACGAGGTGTCACCTCAACCCCAGAGACTGTATCCTTAGGCTGTATGTGACAGGATTCTCTAGACCTTCCAAACTAATTCAGTCTGAATAGCTACAGCTGGGAGGGGATCTTGTGCCTCTGTAGAAACAGGTGAGAGTCGCACGGCACTCAAACCTTGTATGTGACGAGGACAGCCAGCTGGTTTTGAAAACTGGGTTAATGACTTATAACTGCAAACAACAGAATCCACTCTGGCTAGTTTAAGCAGAAACATATTTAGTAAAGGACATCAAGGGTTTCCAGAATCTTCAGGCAAACTCAGTAGATGGGCATGGGACACAGAGCCAGGAGAACACCCATTTGGACTGCTGGCTGCTCTGCTGTAAGCATTCCCCACCCCACCCCCCACTGCTGCCAGCTGGCACCCACCAATTATGCCATGATGTGGCTTTCCCTCCGTGCTTGGTAGCATCGGAGGATGTTCCCTCCCACCATTCAGCCATGGAGGTCTTTGACACCTGTTCCTACTGAATGGAGTCCACGGCCCATTTCTTTAAGTTGCATCCTTCCCAACCAGTGTCCAACGCAAGAGACTCTAATGGGCAGTTCCCTGATAAAACACCCGAGCCCCAGCAGCAAGGGAAGCTGGGAAGATAAGTCACATGACACAGGAAAAGTGCCAGCACAAGAGGAATAGTCATCATGTAGGGTAGCTCCAAACATGAGAAATACCTGAGTCTATAACCTGGCTCCATCAGGCCATTCACCAGCCCATCTATACCTTAGTTGGTTCCGGGGTAAAAGGAGGATGGTTACCATGGTAGCCTCTTACACAGGCACTGAATGTGAAGCTCTTGAGGCACAGGCTCTGAGTCCTTAGGGATCCCGCTTGCATGTTGATGAAGACACATGACTCACCTGCCCACAGCGTTGCAAATAGCTCCCTCCTGCTGCCATCACACCAGCCCTGCCACAGACTTCTCAGTGATTTGGACAAACAAATCTCACTGGTTCAGACTACAAAGACCCAGTCTGAAGATTTCTCTGATTTGGGGTGGAGGAGGGCAGGAATGTGGTGACCTGTCCTGTGTGTCCTTAGGTTCTGGTGAGCCCCTGAAGACAAGTGTCCACAGCACACTCCTCCTGCTCAGACATAGCCTGGCACTGGTCCTCAGAGACCCCTGCTGTCCCAGGCTCCTTTACCAACACAATCAACACTGGCAGTGCCATCCTCAACACCTCATCCTGTAGGGTCCCTCAGGCTGGTGAGGAGGTGGCAGAGGCAGGCAGAGCTGGCAGGGCTGGCAACAGAAAAGCCAGCCGTGGTCAATTTGGATTAGAACAGGGGCGCCTGTGGCCTCTGTAAAGAGATTAGAGAGGGAGGCAGCCCTGAGCCAGCCTGGAATGACTGTGTCAAGAGGAAAATTGATGATAATGTGAATTAGGGAGGAAAAATGACAGAAGGAAGGACAAGTTTATTCTATACAAAGGTCTAATGGGCACGGAAGACAGAGCACTTGGCGAGGTGATGTTTTCATTTTCTGTGGTAAATCAAACCCTCGGCCAAGGCTGCCACCCGGGGTGGCTAAGCCCTGAGGGGTGATCTTGAATGGAGCCTTGAGAGGGAGCCGGAACCTCACCACAGGAAGCCTCTGGATCCTCTCTGTCCACTTCCTGCCCCTGTGGACCCTCTGTGAAGGCGGCCACTATGGTTTTCATAGTCTTGTGCAGTCTCCAGACCTGTCGGAAATAAGCCCCGGCCCCACTCCATTGCTCTCCCATCCCACAGTGGAAAGAACAGAGGCTGGCAGATGCCTCTGAGTCAGGGCTGGAGTGGGGAAGTGACCTTGAAGGCAGCAGGAGATTGTCTTTGGGAATTCTTGGGTATAGAGTGCTTGCCTGGGCCGTCTATATCTGAACAGCAAGGAGAGGTCCCATGCTATCCCTGCCTGAGTCAGGGGCAGGAGTGGATCAGCCAGTGAGCTCCAGAGTAGAAGAATCTAGATGCTAAAGTGTCCTCCTACCCCACCGCTTATTAGACATGGGTTTGGCCAAGCATCCTCATCCATAAAACAGGAACAATGATAGTTCCTACCTGATAAAAGTGAATGGATGTAAGTCCTCAGATGGAAGTGACCACTTCCACAGTGACCTCATGTCTGCCCCACTGAGACCCCCTTTTAAAGACAAAAACAACTGAGTCCTGGGAAGTAAAGTCACTTGCCTTTCACCAAGGCATGGTCAGGACTGTGAAGAAAACCCCACAGCTCAGCCCTTAGTTAGGATATCTGGGAGAGCCATCATGGCTGGCTTAGATTTGAGTGGCACTCTAGAACAAATCCAAGCTGACCCCTCTGGGAAGTAAGCTCACCAGGCCCACCCCAACAAGACTGGCTGATAGGGCCTGAACTCCAGTCTGCTGCAATGAGCCTGTCCTCCAGCGGCCGAACGGAGGTGGATGAGCCCTCACCAAGGGCACACATCCTGGGACCAGGGCCAGGCTCTGGCCCTGAGGGGCTTTGGGACCGGAGCAGGTTTTTATTTTGCTGAACACCTATCTCCTCACTGTGAAAGATTTGAAGCTCTAACCTCTGCGATTCTGAGAATCCAACCAGACCCCCAATTCCTACCCATCCCTAGCTCCCCAAGTCCCTAGGGAAGAGTTTTAGTATAGACTGAGCTTCTGGTAACTACTGCAGATACGTGCCCAAAAAGCAGATAGAGGCCAGAGGCATGAGAGGAACCCAGGGACCACTCCATCCTGTGGTCACAGGAAGAGCCCTTATCTCCCCCCGCACAAACACACACACACACACACACACACGCACACACACACACACACACACACACCACTGTTCCATGTCCATGCCCCAGCCCAGAACAATTGCACTTTCAGTGGTCACCAGAGCTTTACTGAAAGCCCAGATTTCTAGAGCACAGATTCCTTTTAATATTTTTTGTTTCCAAGACAAGATCTCATTATGTAGGCTGGCCTCCTGGCAGTCTTGTTGTCTCTGGCTCCCCAGCCCTGGATTTTACATGTGAGCCAACATGCCTGGAACAGTTTCCCCTTAGCTGGAAACTGGGAGCAAATGGCAAGAAGGCCAGAGGCCAGCCCTGCCTGTTTAGGATTCTCTGCCCTGGGATAGGGGACGCTCTCAAAGGAGAGAAACTCAACCTGTGAAGGGAAGTGAGCTCGTAGGAGAGGGTTCCCAGAGTAGGAAGGCAGGGCCCTGGGACTTGAAGGAGGCCTAGACAGGAAAAGGGATGTGAGCAAAGGCCAGGAACTCCAGGAAGGAGTCACTGGCCCTGCCCCCTACATTTGAATGAAGCAACTCCCACGTAGAGATGATGGTGTCAGGTAGAAATGTTGGGTGGAGTGTGGAGTACTGCTGGAGTAATGTCAGTATGGCCAGTGTGGCCAGTGAGCTCAGCGGGGCTAGCCAAGGCTTGACCACAGAGTACTTATCAATCAGATGAAAATTTTACTCTTGTAGGAAAGGCCTCAAATGGTTTCCACAAGACCAGATGCTGACTACTTTGGGCTTTGAGGTCCACAGGGGCAACTACTCACTTCTTCTCAATTACACAGAAGCAGACAGAAGCCACTCAAAAGGAAGTGTAGACCACATGTGGCAGCCAGGACAGAATCCTGTCTTCAGTCTGTGTGTGGCTCTAGGCAGGCCTGATCAGACTTGAGGGAAAAGATCAGGATAGAGGTTTGAGGGAGAGTGGACAGTGCCCGAAAGGACAGAGGAGACAGAGGTTGGGGGACTGGTGGGCAGGAGACCCCTGGTTTGACCTCAGTGCTCTCTTGTCTCTTCTAGGCTCCCCATACTATTACAGTGCTGCAGCCCGAGGAGCTGCCCCGCCGGCCGCAGCCACTGCCTATGACCGCCACTGACCCTCCGAGCCATGTGGGCGCCCAGCACTTACAACCCGTTATCATCGATGGAGACAGCCTCCCATCCCCCAAGACAGGCAGAGGGGCCCAACGACTCCGTCTCCCATCCCCCATCCCACACTCACTTGAGACGTCCTTCCTCCCCTTTGTCCTGCCTGGGATCCAGGTTGGATTTCTCCATCCTTGTCCATTTCCAGAGTCACTTGATGAGCTTCTCCAGGTGGTGACAGGATCTCCGCCGTCCTGAAGACCATTGCAGCCAAGCCCGGCCTTCCAGTCCCCCTGACTATCTGACCATCTCTGTGTTTCAGCCACAGCAGGCCTGGAAAGGAGAGCTAGCTTTTATTGCTTCACAGCACCCATGTAAATACCGTCTTGCTTCTCTGTGGGCCTGAGAGTCTGACAGAGCAGATTAGCCAACCCACAGTGCAGCCCAGGACATCTCCCACTTGTACAGCCCTCTGCCCTGGTGCCCTGGCAGGTATCTCAGAGCTGTCTTTGAAACTGGCAGTGCCTATCTTGAGGCTGCCTGGCCTCAGGCTCACTCAACTTCTCTGCTGTCTAGACCACTAGACATGGCTCACTGGTGGTCATGGTGCAAATCTCCTTTGAGGTTCCCCCCAAGAGGAACATGCTTCGGGGAGACAGCTTGGCTTCTTGTCTCCATTTCCACAGAGCCACCACAGGATCGAGAGTCTTTTTCTTGATCAAGGGACTCCAAGAGAACTGTCCGGGACATTCTTCAGCTGCCGTTCTAAAAGTACAAGGTTATCCAAATGCTGAGTCATTGTGGCTCTGAATGGCTGTCTGGATCAAAAGATCATGTGATCTAGGCCAGGGGTCGTCCTGGCCCCCAGAACCACCAAACTGAATATGTTTTCTGAGGCATGTCCAGGCTCAGGTCACTTTGGACATCAGCCGTGGATACTTCACCCAACAACTGTCCTTTGGGACCCCAACTACTGGATTCTGGGCAAGCCTGTCCCAGCCACAGAGACAGTGTCTAACAGAAAGGACTTATCCCTGCATCGAGGACCAGCATATCCTGCAGGCGGCAGCTAGGACGTGAACTCCCTCTCACCCAGCCCTGCCCAGTTTGAGGAGCACAGTGTGTGGCTGGGAACAGTGACAGGTGCCTGATTCACACCATGCAGGTCACTCTGCTGCTACAGGGGGTGGAGATGGAGCTCGCTGTGGGAAAGACAGGGGAATGTGTGGGTGACAGAGGAAGGGTGAGGGGAGGGACAGACCAAGCAATGAGGAACTGGTGAGTGACTTGGGGTTGAGTTTGAGTCTGGAGTGCCCGGTGACACAATTTCTTCATCTGAAACCTCTATGCCTGCCAACTCTGAATAGCAGAGAAGAACCCTGGTCTTTCTCAACTGAGGCTGAATTATAATAATGAGGAAGAACTTGACCATTTCACATGACAGTGTCACCAGAGCCTGCTGTAGTGTACTGTGGGGCCTCAGACCCTTTACCTCTCTGAGGCTCTGCTAGGCTGACAGTAGGCTTAGATCATGATTTTCCTTCCTCCCTTCCTCCCAGAGAACAGAGGTGGTGACTGTCACCTAGGTCATCCCTCACTTTTGAACAAGTTTGTGAGGTCTTGCTAGTGTTCCAATCAAGTGTAAAACAAGAATGGGAAACAGGGGGTCTTCAAAAAGACATAGTTTTGTCCCTGAGGGGAACTGAGGCCCAGCTTATGGAAGCCCGGAACCAGAGAGGGAGGCCAAGCAGACCTCCTTCCCATGTATTTTGTGCCTCAAGATTCCCAGCAGGGGAATGGGACAAAAGAAATTAAGGCTCAGAATAGTGGAGGCTCTAAGTAGTGACTAGGTTGGGACTTGGGCCTCTGACTTGTGACATGTGATGGTCTCTGTCACCTCTATCTTCCCATCTCTTGTACCTGGAAGAGAAGGTGGCAGAGAAGATGGCAGAGGTACTACTTGTCCAAGGACTTCAGAATAGGCTTCCAAACCAGTACAACTGCCAGGGTTCCGCAGTCACCATGCCAGAGGCAGGGCACATGAGCAGGCTGGGTACCTGGGGAACTTGCAAAGCAAAGTAGCTACAGCCCCAGGCCACCTGAAGGAGCTGAGTGACCCACCTCCAGCCTCCACTTGTCAGCTAAGGTAGGAGAAGGCTCCGCCCTCATTCCTCCTTCCCTGTCCCCACCATCCCTCTCTTACAGTGATGTTCACCCTGTGCTTCTTGCAGTTTTAAGCTGTTGGAAAGAGGGCAGCCTCCCTGAACCGGCTGCTCAGTTCTGCACACTTTCCTCAGCAGGGCCCACTCTGCCCCACAGTGGCTCCCTCCCCAGTGATCTAGCCCCTAGAAGGAGCTCCATCTTCCCTCTCTCACCTGAGGTGCTGCTGGTCCTCAGATTGGAGACTATTTATTAGACAACCCAATGGCTCCTGGGATGCCAGGTAAGAAAAGCACAAGAGCCCAGAGTCGCATGGCTGCTCACACACAAGCTGTTCTTGCCAGCTCTGGAGATGCAGGGGCACGTGGGCGGTCTCAGGCTTGCACACCTGCTCTCTCCAGCCCTCACCCCCACACCACAGATGCACAAAGCCAGAGAACAGAGTCAGGGGCTTTAGCAGCTCCATGGCAGAAGGCCTGGGCATGCCTTCATGGGCCTTCACTCCTGTTTGAACTTTGTGAAAAAGATATTTTCATACTATTTGTCTAGCTCCAGCCTGAGATCTTGTGTCATATAGCAAACCAGCCAATCCTTTGCTAAGGCACCTTCTCAGAGACCGAGCCTTCCTGACCGACACTGTATAGCTCTTTGTAACACTCCACTCTCCCATGGGGCAAAGACCCTGACATTTGGGGCTCATTGTAAAGAAGAGAATGAAGTAAGTTCTCAAATCTCTGAGCCACATTCTTTGCCCACAGAGTTGAGTGCCCATCACAGAGTATATGGCTTGTAGACACTCACCCCTCAGTCCTCCAGAAATTCCCAGATATACAACAAGGAAAACAGAGCCCAGAAACTGGACCAGTAACAGGAAGGGTCTGGAGACCAGCAGCCTTGCTGGTTCCATTAACACTGAAACTTTCAGTCTTTACATGAATTCATGGAATACTTAGTGTTTGTGTAGAGCCTTTCCCTGCTGCACCCTGAGGCTCACAGGACAGTGTGTCCACGCCCATGCCACAGTCCCTGGAAGGGACTGGACATGAGATTCTCTGGCTCTCAGAGGATAAGGCAACAGTTCCACAGGCCACCCCCCTTTCTCTCTTCTCTGCCCTTTTTTACTTTGGAATAAACTATGACAAGATGCAAGGAGAGCCTGGGCTAGAACCTTGGCTATCCACAGGCCAGAAAACAGAAGACAGCAATATCTGAGGCCAGGTCGCTGATTCAAGCCATACTTTGGGCAGGGTACAGAGCAGCAGGGTACGGTATGGCCCCAGGTATCAAGAGTGTGATTGGCCTATGAACTGGAACCTCGATAGTGAAAACTTTTAAAACACTCTGTTGGCCAAGAGAAAAGGCTGTCTATAGGCTGACTCCGCCCATCACAGCCCTGTCAAAGCCTCCATCCTTCTTCTCTCTCTTTCACGAACACTTGGAGAAGATGGCAGGGAGGCGAGAGGTGTGTGAGCTGCTTGGGCTTTGGAGGTGGCAGTGGGTGAAACAACGGGTGTGGTGGGTATGGAAGGAGCAGTTGGTTTTCTATGGATAGAGCTCCAGATGTGGCCACAGGGCATTGAAGGGTGAAATCCCTTTATGAGGAGTCAGGCTCCAGAGTAGCTGCCCTGCCTTTGGCAGCCTGAGCTCTTTGTAGGTGACATTTCAGCTAGAATTTAACTCCAAGCCATGGGGAGCAAATCTTAAAAACAAACCAAGCACTCCCAAACAAATACGAGGAGCAAGTGACGTCTGACACAGTCTCTCGGGAGTCCCCTGCACAGGCCAGGCTAGGGTAGGTCAACCCCATAGGTCTCCGAGCAAGACCAGCTCCGTGGTGGTCCTAGCCTTGTCACCGTCTGGAGTCTGCCTCTGATGGTTTCCAGGCACACACTGGTGCACCTGGGTAAATTTATTCCTTCAGTGCTTCAGCTTCCAAGAGGTCCGAGGCACGTGCAGTTCTCAAAAGGAAACAAAATACAGGACTGGAGACTTGGAGAGTCAGGTCACGACTCCTCAGACTCCTCACCTGCAGTCTGTCCTACCTCCCAATAGCCCCTTCAGCCCCTTGGCCCTTGTTGCCCCTGGTCCTCAAGATCCCATTTTGCATATTCATGACGGAGCCACAGAGTTGATGCACACTTCCCTGCTGTCAGCTCAGGCTGTTCCTGCAGTGGAGCTGGGTCCCCAAGAGCCAGCTGCAGAGCACATAGTGAGTCCCTTTCACGGGTACTGTCCTGATGCATCTCCATCCTCTACAGACTGAGCTGCATGCTGGGAGCAACAGGCACCCATCTTTCTCCCTGTCTTTGGGAATTCCTCAGCACCTAGGCCCGGTTCCTGGACACTTCCAGGACCGACAGAGAGCTGATCACTGCCAGTCACGGGTTTCAATCCAGAGGTTCCTCTTGGTACATCAGCCACCTGGTGATACCTCTAGAGTCTTCTGCCCACACCATAGACTCCTGAGCAGCATCAGGCTGCTGTTCTTGTTCTCACTGTGGGAATGTCATGGCATCTTGGTGGCATCTTGACGGATCCAGCTCAGCCCGGATAGCAGAGAGGAAGGCAGCATGAAGGATTAGGGACTTGGCAGCGCTGTGCTTCTCACTGACTCTAAGGCCTGACTTCAGGAGCCTAACCTGTCGTCTCACCTGCCCCACCTGGGTTCGCTCACCTGCTAGGGCTGCCGTACATGGGCGTTTAGTCCCCCAAACCACCATGCAGATGGTACACCCCTCCAAAAGCACCACTAAGAACATGTCACGATAGGTTTTTGATTTATAAATGGTACATTTCCCTTAGAGTGGAACAGAAAGGAACCTGTTTAACGACTCCCTCATTTGTAAGCACGAATACATTTTAATGAAACTATTTAATTGTATTTGAGGAAATGGAGAGTTGAACATGCCAACCAATCAATAACCAATTAATTGCTATAAACATAAAAAGAAAATAAATCCCAAGTCTATTTTAAACATCTTGCAAGACTCAGAGCCTCAGAGTCAGGCCTTCCTCTCCATGCCATGTGCACAGGTGCATGGAAAAGGGAGCACACACACAAACATACACACACACGCACACACACTCCTACACTCACACACAGTCCCCCACACACACTCGCACACATCCACACACTGTTATACTCATGTATAGTCACACACACTTATACAGTCACACACTCACACACACTTATATATATGCTTACACACACTTATACACAGTCATATACACACTTATACACTCAGTCACACACACTTATACACACTTTTACACACTCACACAGTCACACACTCCCACACATATCATACACACAGTCATACATGCTTACATACACTTATACACACTCATAGTCACACACTTCCCTGGCAGTCACATACACTCACACACTTATACACACACTCTGATACTAGGACATGAAACTCAGAACTGCTGAGTCTGCCGATACCAGCTCTTGCTGGCTTTCCTTGCCTTTAGTCACAGAAGGTGAGCAGACACAGCAGCAGCTTGTCCTGGTGGGGCTCAGAAAGGAACAGAGCTGGCCCCCAGCCCCAAGCCACCAGCACAGTGTGGGTAGTGGGCAATGAGGTCTGATGTTGCCAGCATGCTTCTTCTCTGCCTGGCTGCAGGGTCACCCCCACAGTGGTCAGGGGGTGGAATTTTGACCTGGAGTGTGGCCCTGGCTCCTGCGGGACAATGCTGCCCTGGTTTGTCACCCTCTAGTGGCCTTCAGACATTGAGTATTTGTAGAAATTCAAATTACATTCCAAGGGAACTCCGCCAGGAAGACATGTGGGGTTTGCTCTTCATTTTTAGATGGTTAACCTTGTCCTAGGGACAGGCCTTTCCAGCATCAAAGAAATACATATACATATCTACTGACCTACTGTATCCGCCAAAGTTTGTGATGCCTGCATAGACGCTTATTAAAAAACAAAAAACAAAAAAAACCAACAAAAAATAAATAAAACCACACAATTAAATTGCCTTTGAAAGTGGGAGACAGTCTGTCTCCAACAGATTGAGAAACAAAAAGCTTCTTAAAAGTATGTATGTTTTATATTCTTTTTTTTTTCCTAGTAGAACTGACTTGAAATATTGGTGGCTTTTTTTCCTTAGTGATGTGTGTTGCTTTTGTGTGTGATAATATTTGAATGTAATTACAGCAGTGCCAATTTGCCAAAGATGTTGGACTATTTTTTTTTGTTGGGAGAAGGGAAGGGACTGAGGGTGGGACTTGGGAGGGACTGGGATGGGAAACTGGTTTAATTTTTTTTTAACTTTTTTTTCTTGTCAAATCTGGGATTTGTGGATTTATTTTAAGTTAAATGGTTGACTGCAACACCTTTGTTTTAAATTAGCTGGAGACACATGCAATAAGGTTGGCGTAGTTTCAATATCTGTGTATTTTCATGAGTGACTGTTTCTTGTGAAGAATTGATTTTATGTAACCTTTATGTGAGATAATTATTTGTAAATATTTGCCATAATTTTATTGGTTTCTAAAATAAAAGTAATTTTTTTAAGTTCAGAAAAGGAATTTGATCTTACTTGTTTTTACTGATTCATACACGGTCTTTGACAACCTTGACCAAGCCACCTGGGGTGGCAGAAAACTTGATGGCTCTTGGTCAAACTGTGGTCAGAAACGAATTTAGACGTTCATTTATAGGACTGTGCATGTGACACAAAGGGCCTCTGACTCGGAGGGGACTCCAGCCCAGTTAGTTGGGTGAATAATGGCTGATACTCCCCACCACAAAGACACACACACACACATATATATATACATATATCTCACACTCATACACATACACTCACATGCATTCACACATATTTACACACTGACACTCATACACATACACTCACACACATTCACACATATTTACACACTGACACTCATATACATACACTCACATGCATTCACACATATTTACACACTGACACTCATACACACACTCATACACATACACTCACACACATTCACATATATTTACACACTGACACTCATACACACACTCATACACATATACTCACACACATTCACACATATTTACACACTCACACACACTCATACATATTTACACATTCACACTCACACATACACTGACACACACTATGTCACTCAGCATGGGAACCTTCACTAAACTTTAAAAAGTTTATTCATTTATTCACTTTACATCGGAATATCAACCCCTTTTCCTCCCAGTACCCCTCATACAGATCCTCCCCCCACTCCCTGTTCCCACTCTCCTCTAAGAAGGGGGATCCCCCTGGGTATTAACCACCCTAACACATCAAGTCACTGCAGGACTGGGTGCATCCACTCTGACTGAGGCCAGACCAGGCAGCCTGGTTAAGGAATGGGATCCACAGG
Organism: Grammomys surdaster; assembly: GCF_004785775.1. Lineage (NCBI taxonomy): Eukaryota > Metazoa > Chordata > Mammalia > Rodentia > Muridae > Grammomys > Grammomys surdaster. Next base: position 4,686,579 of record NW_021604644.1, read on the forward strand.
CAGACATCAGAGTCAGGGACAGCCCCCACATCAGTTGTTGAGGGACCCCCATGAAGACCAAGCTGCACATCTGCTACATATGTGCAGGGGGCCTACATCCAGCCCATGCTTGCTCTTTAGTTGGTGGTTCAGTCTCTGGGAGCCCCCAAGTGTCCAGGTCAGTTGACTATGTTGGTCTTCCTGCCCTCTTCAGGTCTCTCAGTCCTTCCCCCAACTCTTCCACAAGACTCCAGGAGCTCCATCTAATGTTTGGCTGTAGGTATCTGCATCTGTCTGAGCCAGCTGCTGAGTGGAGTCTCAGAAGACAGTTATGCTAGGCTCCTGTCTGAAAGCATAACAGCATATCATTAATAGTGTTAGAGATTGGTTCTTGCCTATGAGACGGGTCTCAAGTTGGGCCAGTCATTGGTTGGCCATTCCCTCCATCTTTGTCCCTGTACATCTGGTAGTCAGGACACATTTTGGGTCGAGGTTTTGTGAGTGGGTTGCTGTCCTCATCCCTCCACTGGGTGTCCTGCCTGGCTACAGGAGGTGGCCCCTTCAGGCTCCATATCCCCCACGTTAGGAATCTCAGCTAGAGTACCCTCCATAGCCACCCTGGGGTCTCCCCCATCCCAGATCTCTGGTTCATCCTAGAGATGCCCCTTTAATAAGCTCTTTAACTTCAGTCTCTGCAATTCAGAAATAATCAAAGCTACTCACATTGTTTGTTGCATTGTTTCATTCATTCATTCAACAACTGACTGAACATCTATTCTGTCCCCACTATGTCAGGACAATCAAGAACTTGGCTCATATCAGACTCATAAGCTAGTAGCTCAGGGGCACTGAGGTTACACAGGTAAATCACCGAGTGAATGGCTTGTGCCTGCACATATGCTTGTAACCTAAACCCAGGCTGTGTTGAGTCAAACCTAAAGTGTGGGGTACTGACAGCTCAGAAGCCACTCACACTAGAACACCTTGCCCCTAGTTTCCAAAACGTGGCTCTGTCTGGCCCGAGCTCAGTGACCTGGCTCCACAGCCCTGAGCGGGAAACCCTGTCCTTGAGCCTTTAGAACTGAGCAGCCGGGCTGCATGGGAGACAGAGGTGGCTTTTTTTTTTCCAATCAGGGGGCAGGGCAGCTATAGACCTGAGCCATGCCCCTGCCGGGCTATGTCAGTCTGCAAGGGCAGGCAGGGACCGCTGTGCCCCTTGGCACAGTGTGTGCAACTCAGTAATTGCCAGAGATGGAGTGGGCGAGTGACCACGTGGGGGCTATGGACTGCGACTCATTCATATTTAATAAAGCTGGCTGCACAGCCTCCATTCATTTTTGCAATGGATGATGACGACGAAGATGATTCCTCAGGGAGGAAGGGGGGGGTGAGCATGGAAGATCCCAGCTTTTCTTCTTTCCCAAGGCTCTGGCTTAGAGCACGAACTCTAGAGAGAGGCTCCTGTGTTTTTGGATAGGTGACACGGGGTGGTGGTCACCAAGGTTGATGCTTCTGCTTTCCTGGGGACAGATGACTTGCTCCCGCTGCCTGTCTCAGAAATATGGCAGTGGTGTCTGTGATAGCCCAGGCAGGTGTGGCACCATGTGACAGCTGAATGAAGATGTGGGACAAAGGCCCCAGGAAAGGAGGGTGATTACAGCTAAAATTTGAAAAGTCTCCTACCAGCCTGTGGACCTGTTCCCCACAGGTTTTAATGTTTGGTTCCCCCACTTCCCCCGTGATGTGCTGTTTCCTGTAGTTCAGGAGGTAGCACCCAGCTGGAGGGAATGGATAGGTCTTTGGGAGCATATTGTTACTGGCCATTGCCCCTTGGCCCTTCTCTGCCCTAAACCACCATGTGGACTGACCGGTTCTGCCACATGCTCCAATCACCATGAAGTCTGCCCAAGCACATAGGACCAAACAAATACGTTCAGACTCCTCTAAAACTGTGAGCCAATATAAGTGCTTCTTCTGTAAATAAGTTCTTTCTGGTAGGTGTTTTGTCACAGCAAAATAATAATAATAACAACAACAACAACAATAATCAGGGTGAAAGCACCAACTCAGCCAGCCCACAGCAGCCTTCTCCACTGACAACAAGCACAGACCGATAGAAGAGATGCTGCAGCCCAAAGTGCAGGGTGAAGCGTCAGTGTGTTCTTTCGTCAGACTCACCCCAAGCTGGACCCTGATAAGGGCTGCAAACAGGGATGCCGAAAGCGGGCAAGGACGCCTCTATCTGACAAGACACAGTCTTTTAAAGGGTTTGACAGGAGCCATTTTTCTGGCTTCCAGTGGTCTTCGTTTCTTCACCTGTTCAATGAGTGTGCACTTGGTCACATTTACCTCAGTGTTGTGAGGGTAAGTGTTGTGTAGTATACGCTTTTCTAAGTGATGAGTGTGACATTTGCCAAGATGTCTTCTCTGGTGTGAAGAAGTCACAGTGTGGGCTACAGTGCTTTCTGCACAAGCATGAGGAGCCGAATTCAGATCCTCAGGAACTCACGTGAAAGCCAGGCACGATAGTGTGTGGTGTGTGCCTCTAACCCTAGTGCTGGGGGAGAGGAAGAACAGAAACAGGGGCTTGCTAGCCATCCAGCCAGCACAGGCTGAACCCTAGTTCCCTGAGAGCCCATATCTCAAGAGTAAGACAGAGAGTGATAGGAGAAACCTAAACCCTAATAGACCTCGATAGTTTCCACAAGCTAGCACACACACACACACACACACACAGAGACACATACAAACACACACACATAGACACACACACATAGACACAGATACACACACAGACACACACACACACACAGACAGAGAGAAAGAGAAAGAGAGACAGACAGACAGACAGACAGACAGAGACAGAGACAGAGACAGAGAGACAGAGAGGCAGAGAGACAGAGAGTTAGGGAAGGCTTCTCTGAAGAGGTGTCTTTTAAGCTGAGCCAGAAAGAGTACACAGAATTTCAACAGAGATTTTAGAGAGGCAGGAAGGAGAGGCCTCCCAGGACAGGGTAACCTTGAATACAGAAAGGTGTGATGGCGGAAGACCCCAGACTGCTGTCCTCGGCCCTGCCCTCTGTATGTCAGACTAAGAGCTAATGTAAATATGGACTAAAAGAGATGGTTGGCCTGGGCCCCTGTCATTTCCTAGCAGGTTGGGCTGCCCAGCAGTGAAGGGGCGTGGTAAGTGCAGGCAGAGGCTGAGGTTCCTCCTCAGCAGGCTGCAGAGACAGAGAAGCAAGGACATCCAGCCTATGGCTATGTACGGAGGGAGGGCTCCACACCCACTTACCACAGCAGACTCCAGGAAAGGTACTTGGCCCCCCAGTCCAGGAGGAAGAAGGGGTGGCCAGTACCTCTTCCTGTAGCAGACACAGCCACTGTTGTAGACATCTAGAAACATGAACACCCCGAGTGACCTTATTTTGTATTTATTTATTTTTGGTTTGCTTATTGCTATGTCCTGCCTCTTTTTCCTCTGGGAATATGCCTTGTACACAATCTTTAAATAATTTTCTTGAATCAACAAAGCTGTCCTTGGCTTGGTCTTCCCCAGGATCTGATGATGGGAGCCATTCGAGCCCTGCTTCAGGCCAACCCTGAGGGCATGTAGCAAATACAGCACTTTGCTGTGTTTGTTTTCAAGGCTGAGTAACTCCACAGCACACACAGGGTGGCTCACACAGCACTAATCTGTTTTCTGTCAGTTCTGGATGCTCCAGGTCCAAGATCAAGGCTGAAGCCCTCTGAGGCCCCTCATCATCCTACTGACGGAGACTTGCCTCTGTCTTTCCTCCACACGTCAAGTCAGAAGGGAACCATCCTCCCAGATTAGGGCCCACCCTAAAGACAACTTTCCCCTTCGTCACCTCTCAAAGACCCAGGCTCAAAACAGTCACATCCTGCAGTACTGAGGGGTAGGACTTCAGCATGTGAATTTGGGGATCTGTCCACAGCTCACCTAAGATTGCAAAGACTCGCAGGTCCTTGTCGAGCCTAGGTTGGCTCTTCACACACCGGCTGTCCCTCAGCATGTCTTGTACTGCCTTTACCCAGCAGTCTGTGCCTGCTTATGCTAGAGACTTCTGTCCCATCAACCAGCTCCATCTTAACTCTCAGCATGGACCCCAGAAAGGTCTTTCCTCACGCCTCAGTTTAATCCAGTTCCTGCCAGACTAAGTAAGGAGTTACTTTATAATTTTTCTTAAAACTGATAGGTCTATAGATACTGCACAGAATGCGACCTTGGAGCTCAAAAGGATATAAAGTCTTAGAAGAAAAGAGTGGTGTATTTGGCTAAAATGCGATGTATAATATAGATAAAATTTTATGTGTGATTAAAAGTTTTAATAAAATGCAAAGGCAAGTAACTTGGTTAAATAAATCTAAGAAACATGAAAGGATTGTGGTGGCCTTAATACACAAAACTTTTTTATGCAAAATATAAAGGCATTCTCCTCCTCAACAGAAAAATGGGTGTCAAAGACATGCCCAGCTCACAAAGGGACATGTCTTACTTCTCAACAATTTGAATTTATGGGGATAATTATTATTTTGTTGTTTAAAGTGGGATTTCACTCTAGCCCAGACTGAACTCATTCAATCTTCCTGCCTCAGCCTTCTATTCATTACAGCTGCGCTACCTCACACGCCACAAACAGAATTTTTAAAAGAACAGTGGTTCTGTCAGTGCTGGGGAGAGTACAGAGAACTGAACCCTGCTACAGGCCACCAAACTGTCTGAGGTGGACCGTGGGAGGCCAAAGCTGCCGGTCCGCTTCTTAGCCTGATGCTGGTCCCTCAGTGTCCTGGAGGAGGAGGACTTGAAAGGGGAAAGGTAGAGATTCTAAGCTTAGGCCTGGCCATCCCCGGGTATGTGAGTTTCCCAAGAGGCTGCAGCCTGCAGTCTTAGACAGCGTGTACATCGCAGGCTGGCAGGGAGCGCTGGCTTTTCTGGCCCGCTGACGTCATCTGGAAGGGCACGCGGCAGCCGAGGTTCTCCCATCATCCACAAACATGTGTAAATATCGCTGCGGCGCTAATGTAACCAAGGAACTCACTTCCTGTTGTTTCCCTTCAGTGATATTTTCTGCTTGGCTGAGTTTGCTTCGCCCACTGGAAAGGCCAACTCATCAGTTCTTGTTCTTAATCAAGAGCAGTAATTGTCCGAGCGCAGAGCCTCCCGACGTGGACTCTGCTGAATAGGATAACAAGTTCCAAAAATGCTAAGTAGTGGTTTCTATAAATGGGCCTCTTTTAATAGGGAAGGCCCCCAAAGAGGATTCATGAAGAAAGCCTTTCTGTGAAGTGGAATTAAAACATTGTGTGTATTTTACAGAGCATGGCAGCTAAGTTGAAAACTTCCAGAAATTCTTAAGCCATGGACTCCAATAGACTCTTTCTCATTTCCCCCCTTACTGGTAAACTTGTGGACTTGTGAGGTGATGGCAGCCTATACAGTAAAATAAGCATAGCCCATAGCTCCAATGTCAGCCCAATAGAAATCTGGGGTTCACGTAATTGGTACTCCTGGAAGACAGGCAGCCCTCCACAAGGGGACCCAAGGACCCAGGCTCCTTTCTCCTTTTGGCTTTGCCATTTTCAAGTTTGCCTTACTTAGGCCTGCAGGAAAGGGAAGAGCCCAGATACCACAGCATGAGATGTTTCCATCAGTAGGGCGAAAGGGTATGTTTCCCCATTCACAATCATCCAGCCGGAACCCAGTCCCACGGCCACGCAGTGTGATAAGGAAGAGGAGAAGATAGGTTTGGGGAAAGATTATCATGTTATCCTAACGAACACGAATGCCGAGAATTGAAGCCCTGACTTCACTCAGAATAGCATGGACATGCTCTACCCAGCTCCAAGCCTTACCTCTACTCTACCCCTCAGCTGAACTCACGCTGACACCGAGCTTGAAGACTAGCCTGCCTCTGTCTGGGGAGAAGTGAAGGAATTTCACATCCTCGGCAGACCTGTTCCTAACCCACTCTGATCCTCTGCCCCACTTCTGAATAGCTCTGGGTTAAGCATGAACAAGAATGTCCGTTAGCATTTACTGAGTTCTGAGTGTTTATCAGGTGCTGATACTTAGTGGAAGTTTTCCTACTGCTCCAGAATTATATACCCAAGGCCTGTAATTGAAGCCAAACGTTCAAGTTATTTCCTGCAGTAAAGGCATACTTGAAAAGATTAGATCTGACACTCAGTAACAACCTCCGTTCACCATCCATGACCACAACCATTGACTTCAAATACAAAAGGTTTGAGCCAGAAGGAGGTGGACATGGAGGGAACACGCAGGTTCGTCAGAGAGGCCAAACCCTCCCTCCCCTTGAGGAAGACTGCTGACTTCTCTTCTGTTGTTGCTGAGCAGAAACCCTCATAAGGGAACTTCAAGAAGAGGAGACTGGAATTTCAACTTCCTGTTTGAGCGTCTCCATCAGCCAACATTGTAGCCTGTCCTTCTACTTACTGAAGCAAGAGAATGGATATGCCAAAGATATTCCAGTACCTTGTGGGCAACAGGGATGTCATTGGTGACAGCCAAGGTGACAGCCATGGTTACATTGCCCTGATGGAACCCCAAAGAACCTCTCCCTGGCAAAGGGGCATGCAGATGCAGCAGGCTGTTGGGGTGGGAAACCTGTTAGGGGTTTGGGGAGGAAATAGAACCACATCCCCCAATATCCACGGACTGGATGCAGGAACGTAGAGGGGAAGAATGTGGGATTGCCACAGGACCCCAGTGATGCAATGCTGGGCCCTGATGCACTGACTTTAAGTTGACTGGAAGGGGCATCCTGGGTGGGCCTGAAGTAAACAGCCCATTTCTTTATAAGAGTGTCTAGGGGTCAGAAAGACAGGTATTGGACATGTTGTGGGCGGAGTTATGTGACAAGGGATGACCAGCAGCCTCCAGGAGCAGAGAATATCAGCTCTAGAGCTGTAGGAATCTGATTCACTGTCCTGAGAGAATCGAGTTTTATCGGCAACTCAGTAATGTAGAGGGCCTGCAGCGTTAAGAGTGGTAGTGGGTTTCTCGGGAACCCTGAGCTCAAGGAGCAGGCTCAGCTAAGGAATGGCCAAACTCCTGGCCCACAGTAATATTGAGATAATGAATCTGTGGTTTGCAACAACAGAAGATGGGCCTGGCATCTCTTCAGGCCACAGAAAGGCCCAGCTGTACTGGGGACATGGAGAGAATGCCCGCTTTGCTTATGTTTACTATAGAAGTTTCCAAAAGAACAGAGCCGATATCAGAATGAAATTGTTCTAGTAACTGAAAATAGTTAGAAATAGTAATCTGACCAATGATGATAAAATCCTACCACCCTACCAGAAACAGAAAGGAGCAGTTTTACATAGTCCCGCTAGTGGGGCCGGAGTGGACACTTACCTCATCGCGTGTTTATACTTCAGAGAATGATGCCTCTTAAGTAAACTGATCCCACACGTGGATCATCTCATTTAAGCCAGACAATAGCATGGTCAGTATGATTACCAACCTCACTGATGAGCCTGGAGACAGTTCACCATCGTGCAGTGAGTAGGCATTGAAGCCAAGCAGTGTGACCCCCAAATGGAAGTCACCAAGAGTCCTTGAACCACAGCTGAGCACTCAGTTTAATTGGTCTTAGCACCTCAACCAGCTCTGCAGGAGGCAACAAAGGCCTAGGCGGTGCCAAGGGTATTCATCCTTCCCTAGAAGCAGAGTCCCTGGGCTCTTCTCACACTCTTGTGCCTCTGCTGTGCGCAGTTCAGTCTAGGCCGAACTAAAATGCCAATGAAGTCATGAATCAGCTGGCGCAGAGAAGGTCGCATTTGTTATTGCTGTTTCTTTGTGGGGATTCCCCACCCCTTTTTTTTCTATTGTTCATTTTTTTGTTGGACTGACTGATTTTCAGGACATATGGAGCTTCCCAAGTGCTAGGTTGGCAAGCATTCGCCACCACACTTGGCTGGATATGTACTTTGAAGGCACTGTCAGCTTGCTTGTTCCTCAGCCAGGATGGATTCCAGGATCTCCACTTCATGGCAGGGTCTCTGCAAGGCACAGGGACCACAGGACAGAGGTGAAGCCAGCCTGGTTCCTGCCTTGGTAAGTGAGATCCACTTGCCTACTTTTTAAAAAATATTCTTTGATTTGTTTACCCCTTCTGTTGGGCAGGGAGGCAAACGGATGGGGGTTCGGAAGCTCAGGAGTGATGTCTGCCAGGTACTCGGAAGTGCACAACTGTGTGGAACAGGTGTCCTCTGGGAGTCTGCACTGTCACCAAACAACAAGACTGGTCCACATCTGCTATGCATGCTCACTCAGCCCTGTAAGAACTTTCTGTATTTCCTCCAGGTGAAGACACCTACTGTTTTGTTCTCATCTGAGGACAAGGTGAGTGGCCTGTCACTGAACACCAAGTAGAAGCTGGATGGCCACTTGGCAACACTGAATGGCTTGTCTGATACACCTGGGCAGGGCCTTCGAAGGCATAAAATGAGCTCTTGTTTGTTTCTCACTATGGGGCTTAAAAATGATAACACAGGCCAGCAAAATGGCTCAGCGGGGAAAGACTTTGCTGCCAAGACTGACGACTTGAGTTCAATTCCTAGGACCCACCTGGTGGAAAGACTATCTCTGAACTATGTACACACAAACACACGATAAACAACAGATATGATAATATAGAAAAATATTACTGGCCAGTGATACTTCAGCCTGGAGACCTGAATTGTATCCTTGGTGCTCATGTTAGAGTAGAAGAAACACGCCAGCTCCACAATGTTGTCCTCGGCCCCTGGTGCATGTGCCATGGCGTTCATGGGAACACACATGCACTGTGAACACAATAATAAGCAAACAAACAAACACATAAGAGGCTGGAGAAGTGACTCTGGTTAGGAGGGCTTGCTGTTCTTCCAGAAGACTGGCATTCGGCTGCTAGAGCCTACATCAGGTGGCTCACAGCGGCCTGTGACTCCAGCAGGTCCTTTTTCCTCCATCTGGATTCACAAGGACACATGCACAGATACACACAGGAATAGACACATAAATAAAAATTAAATTAAAAAAATGTCTGGGTTATCAGTATAACTCAGTGGGTAAATGGATGATGTGTTGCTAAGCCTGATGCCCTGAGTTAGGTCTCTGAGACTCACACAGTACAAGGAAACAATCAACTCCTGCGAGTTGTCCTTTGACTTTCACATGTGTGTTATGGCATATGTGTGAACACACACACACGCACACACACACACCAATCAATCAATCAATCACATATATTTTTAAAAAGTTTAAAAACATTTTAACTGAAACAAATCAAAGAAGAATATTTTTTAAAAAGTAGGCAAGTGGATCTCACTTCCTCCCTCCCATAGACTCTCAGGTCTGTCGCCTCTGACTACAGCCTCCATCTAGTCTACAAAAGACACTTGCCCGGATGACTGCTTGTATCACTTTATTTAAAAATACTTCAGCCATAATCTAGATTCTTAGGAGCATCTCATTGTAAAGAAGTGCAATGTTTTCCTTGGCAAAGCTAAAAGAGCAGACTTTTTTTTTCAAATCCTTGTTAAATATTTATTCTACAGCTGGTAATAGTTAGTTAGATCCGCTATGAATGACTGACAAATTCAGAATAGCAATGGCTTAAACAGGACAGATCATCTGTTCTCACAGACGGAGCCTGGAGGTCAGTGATCCATGGCTGATATGGCAGCTTGGCCAAGGAGCTCCACAGGGAGCAGACTCAGTCAACCTTGGCCCTTCCAAGACTGCATCTCCTCAGCCACTTGGCCCAAGATGGAGTTTGGGATTCCAGGCTTTCGAACCAAGGAGACAAAGAAGAAACCGTCCCTTCAGCAAGGTTTAGGAAAACCACTACCTGATAGTCTGCCTACACCCCAATGGCTGGAACTGAATCATGTGGTGACATCTAGTTGCAGGGGAGGCCAGGACTGTGACCACTGTCCTGAGAATGTCTGTTCATCCATCTGTTTATTCTATTAATATCACTGAGAGGAGCTGATGAAGCTCTAGGGCCCTGTAGACTCCATCACTTACCTGGTTCAGTTTAGAGAGACATTCCTTCAGTGGAGGTGAATTGGAAGGTGGTGGGAGATAGGACAGTCTTGTGCAGAAATGTCAGAGGATCTGGACCACTTCAGAAGCGCACAAAGGCTCAGGTGAGACCAGACCCCAGAGAATAATCTTCTTCTTATCTGATTCGTCTTCCATCATGGTTAAAAGGTCCTCATCTAGGATTCAGTCTCTTTCTGCACATGGAGACTTAAGACTGAGCCTGAAATCTCTGGTCTTCTCAGTTCAGAAGTCTAGTGGGTCTATGGTTCCATATTGGCCACAGTCAAGTGACCAAACATCCCCATGAGAACTCAGAAGCAAAAATGAGTCAGAGATCTGGGGTCACTTGTATCTGGACTCCCTTCTGTTGATCCTGGTAGCTGGGAGGTCCTCCACAACCCCAAGGGTTATGCTTCTGAGCTAGTGAGCTGGATGTCAGTGAATACTGCTACCCACTTGTAATAGTTAATGTAGCCATCTTGACTAGATAGAATCACCTGGGAGACAAACCTCTGTGAAAGGGTTTTTAGATTGGGTTAATGGAAGTGGAAAGACCCACTCTTGGTGTAAGCAGCAGTCTGTGGGCTGAGGTCCTGGGCTGAATGAAAAAGAGGAAGCAAACTGAGCACCAACATCTTTCTCTTTAGTTCCTGACCACAAATGCAATGTGACTGACTGTCTCACACCCCAGCCACCTTGAGCGCCAGACTGCACTCCCAAACTGAGAGCCAAAAATCCCTCCTCCTTTAAGTTGTTTCTGTCAGGCATTTTGCTGCAGCAAGAAGCCAATAACTAACATAGCCCCAGAATGAAACTGCAGAAGTCTGGTCACAATGAGGCATGTGTCATTGGAAATAACTCCCCAGGTATAGAAGTACCAAGCTTCTAGGGACTGCCTCTCAGTTCTAAGGGGAATTACTAAAAATAATGGTTTGGGGGTCCAAGAGGGCCAAACTTTGGAAACAGGTATATCTGTTACTTTTCTATTGCTTTGCTAAAACACCACACACACACACACACACACACACACACCCTTATTGAAGAGCTTATGGTTCCAGCAGGAAAAGAGTCCATTATGTCAGGGAAGTATGGTAGCAGATGTGGCAGAAAGAACAGCCCAAACAGCAAGCAGGAAGCAAAGAGAGCAAATGAGAACTGGTGTGAGGTTTTGAAGTCTCTTTCAGCAAGGCTACATTTGCTAAGCCTCCTCAGCACCACCAAATGGGGACCTAGTATGCAAAGACCAGAGCCTACACTTTCATTCAAACCACTGCAAGAGGGAATTCTGTTCTGCAAAGATGTCTGTCTGACTTGTGCGGTTCTTGAGAAACAAGTCAAAGGTTAACACCTTGGCCAGTCTTCAGGCAGCTTTGAGAATATTCTACAGAGCCCCACTAACAACGCTGTGGTTCTCACGAGGTACTGGGCTCCTTCCTCGTGGCTAGAAAGCCGACTTAGGGGAAGAAAGACCCAATGTGTGGTTAAACAGACATTTCTTTGAATGGAGTAGAGGAACTTTCTCAAATTCTCTAGAGCCTGAGATTAATTGATGTTAGTTGCTCTTAACAGCTATTGGGGGAAATTTCTGATTAAGGGTATTTGAAATGTTCCTGGGCTACATGGAGGTTTGGAATGAGTCCTGAAAGTGTTTCAGTAGGGGGAAGAATTAGTAATGGATTTGGAGGAGCTGAATATGCAGTTCAGGGGGTGTGGGAAGACTAAGCCTGCTCAAGGACTGACCCAAAGCAAACCTATGCTTAATATTTTTAAAGTTTTGGATGATTTGTTTTATTTTTATTTATGTGTATATCTGTTTATGTGCATGCAACGTGTGTGCAGGTACCTAAGGGGACCAGAAGAGGGCGCCAGATCCCCTGGAGCTGGAGTTTCAGGCAGTTGTGAGCAATCAGAGGAGGGTGCTGGGAACTAAACTTGGGTCCTTAGAAAAGCAGCAAGAATTTTTAACCACTGAGTTATATCGTCAATACATAACTAAAAAACAATTAACATGAAAAGTATGCTTGTGCCATTTGTAGACAGCCACGACCCCTGGGATTGTGTGCAGGCTCAATGTCACAGAGAAATTCAGACAGAATCCCCAGATGGTGAATACCGCTGTCCGTGGTGCTGAAATATCTTTCGTTCCTAGCCCAGCCAACAGATGTCCCTCCGTCTGCCAGACATTAGAGTTTCTATCCAACTTCCCCAGTAATTCTGAACCTGGTGAAGGTTTTAATTTTCTATCCTGATGAAAAATGTGTGGTTTATACACTGTCATGGAACAAATAGAATCAGGATTTATTTTCACAACTTACATGGTGTGTTTGTGATTTTTCCATATGTCTTTGACGGTCCTATCACATTTCTGACAGTTACAATATTTTTTCCTTTCTGGGAAGTTAGGAAGAGGCAGAGAACATGTTTTCTTGCTTTCTTCACTAAGTCTTGAGAGAAGGACTTTGCACAACCTAGCTCTACGCATATGTGTTTAATGTGTGCGTGCAGGTGTGGGGTTGTTTGTGTGTGGTGTGCTGGGCTACAGTATGTGTGCATGCATATGTCAAGTGTAGCCCTATGCATTTGCATATGTATTTTTGATGTGTGGTGGTGGTGTGCTAATGTACCTACAATAAAGAATTAGCCAATTAGATGCGATTTCAAATCAGATATCATCAATAACACACCTCTCTCCTCACAATGTCACACACTGATGTGTGTTGTGCTTGCCAGCAATTGGGAAGAGTCAAATTGTTCTCCATGAAAATTCCATGTGTTTTCAATTAATCTCACATCTGTGTTTGCAAGTGTGCTGCTTTAATTACATAAGTGAAGAACATGTCTCACTCCCAATTATTAGTGGAGGGGCATTCCCTCACTCCGTGCTGCTGAGTCTTCATCAGTGAGAGCTGTTAAACATGACATCGGTCCCAATCCTTTGACTCATTCCTTTTTCATTATTAGAGCAGATTTATAACTTTGGAGTCAGGGTGTTGAGCTTTTTCTCCCACTAGAAAATTCATCTGTATCCTAGAATCAGCTTGTAGCTCAATGTAAATTCGGTGTAGAATTCAGTCAGTTATTAAGTGGATTTAAGTGGCTGAACCCTGGTGTAATCTGACCAGCAATGCATGAAGGAAAGAGTTGGAGGTGTAAAAACTGTCAAATAGCTTCTCAGATGCATTAAACTATTAATAAAGATAAAACGATCTTTATGTTTGGGGTTTAGAACATCTCTTTTATGATAGCAAGAAGCCACTTTGATTCACGACTCGTTGCTTTCAGGGTCTGGTGTCATTATTCAGAAGGTGTCAGGAAGAGAGCGAGACAAGCTCCTCACAGGGGGAGAGCCAAGGAACAGAGCTGAGAGCTTAAGAGTGCTCTGGGTCAGCTGTGCTAGGCAAGGCAATGTGACAGTGGGGGGAAAAATCTGAGTCCATTCATGGAACACCCTCTGGGGGGGGGGCTCCATTTGGCTCTGAGATATCTTTTTCTGTGGTCCTTCTGGGGCGGTTGTGGTCCAAGGTGTCCTGCCTGAGGCACCTTGGAGAAATTCTGTGCTAGATACATTCCATTGCTCTCACCCACACTGGTCCCAACCTTCTTGTTCTGTCCTGTCCTGTATCCAAGGTTGGTCTCTGGGTCACATCCCAACCCTCTGACTTCCAGTCAGATGTAGTCATTTGGAGGCATTGGGTAGAGACAGGAAATAGAAGTCAGAGAGATTGTTCCCTGTTCCTTCCAATGGCTGCTTTCTGGAGTCTGCTGTTCCTCTTCGAGGCTTCCTCTAGTGTTGGCTACCACACTGTCTCTTGCTCTTCAGCCTCAGGTGTTGTGTTCCCCACCACTCCTGCCCCATCTCCTATTGCATCCTGAGCCCTGCCCCCACCTCTGCCTGTTCACTCATCACTCAGACCCTTCATAGCGGAACTATTTAAGGGGCAGCCATTTCTTCTGTGGACCCTCCTTGACTCAAAAGAGCCCTCCCCTTGAGACCCTGATGTTTCAGGAGCTGCATGTACAAGTGAGGGCCAGGCAGGACGAGGCAGAGGGGAGCCGGGAGGAGGGAGTCTCAGCACAGAACATTTGTTACATGAGGATCACTGGTGCATGGCTGCCTCTTGAGGCCTCTCAGGCACATTGGACACACTTGCTGGCACTATCCTGCCAATAAGTACTGGCCAGGCAGATTCCAGGAATCGTGGATCAGAGTAGGCAGACCCTGCCCTCAGAGAGTTTACAACAGCAGGTTGATTCTGTGTGGGGTAGCTCCGACTCTGAAGAACACAGAAGAATAGAGGTACAGGAGAGTGAGAGAGCAAGGTTTCCTGGAGGAAGAAATATCTGAACTATTGGCTTAAAGGAGAAAAATGTCTGAGAAAGGATTTGGGGGAAGGACAAGGGGACAGTGTGGTTTTGGCAGAGACAGTGGCTCATACAAAAGTCCATAGTCAAGGAAGATCTGGGGCATTTGACAGCTGCAGGGGGCAGATTGCTGAAGTGCATAAACAGAAGAGACATCCCAGAAAGCCCTGCAGGATGGACAGTGCTACATCTGTAGCCTCTCCTTAGCCTCTGCCCATCCTCCGCTCCCTGGAGCCCTATAGGACCTTCAGGATCCAAGGGCTCTTGGACACAACCTAGTTTATATCCACACAAGAGCTCGCGGTCTGCAGTGTGTAGCATAGAAACGGGCCGGAAGTGAAGTAGCCCCGCAGGTGTGGTGAGATGGGTCCTGGCAGTACAGTGAACCCTACATTTTCCACGTGGGGGCATGAGGTCTGGAGAGAGTCAGCCCTTACTTGGGCTGCAACAAAACAGCAGTTCAAGGGTAAGGCTGCTCAGATCAGGGTGGGAGGGAAAAGCCATGGTCTGCCCGGAAACCACCTCATCCTGGAAGGGAAATTCATGGAGAAGTGCTACAGGGGCAGGCTCTGAGCCCCTGGTCCCTGACATGTGTCATTGCCAGGCTGGGTTATCTTGTAACCTAGGAGAGTCTGGCCCTTCACCTGGATGCACCCTGTGTAACCCCTGCCCAGCCCCTCACTCGGCACAGGTGACTGGAGCTTCCCACTGAAATCATGTGCATATTAAGCTAATCAAAGCCTTGCTTGAGAAGGGATGGGGCCAGGAAGGCGGCCCTAACGAGCTGCGTGTCATTCCCTCCACCCCACGCGTCTTGTGCTGTCCCATTTGTCTGGCTGTAATCTACATTTCAAATGATTACATGGGAAGCTGAAGTGGTAGTGACAAGGATAAACGAAGCTTGTTAAACTAATAGCCGCACTAATGCCCAAATATGTGAACTTCCCGACGCAGGCCGCATCCCAGCCTGGCGGAGCTGTCAGCCCAGCTCCCCCGGGCTCCGCCGCCAGCCGCGGCCACATGATGAATGGCCCTGTCGACCAAACTCATCCGGGGCCCAATTAAACAGGCAGAAATGAACTAGAGCCGTCAGGCAGCCGGGGAGGGGGGAAGTGGGATGGGGGAGGCCAAACCAGACACACAGAGAGCTGGGGGAAGGGGGGGAGTCGAAGCAGATAGGGGGTAGGAGAGAGCTGTACAGTGGGCCAGGGAGGGGGGGCATAGGAGAGACAGCAGCTTGGGAGCAGGAAGGCAGAGAGCTGAGGAAGAGATGGCAGAGTGGGAAGGGGAAGAGAGAGAGACAGACACCAGAGATTGTCTGAGAGGGACACCAAGAGGGCAGAAACCAGCACCCACCAAGATACACAAGTACCCAGAGTGGGAGAGAGACCATCAGAGACACCCAGAGACATAGCACAAGACAGGCACCTGAGACACTTAGCCTGGCAAAGAGAACCGAGTCTAGGATGGAGGAAGGGGGGCAGGCAGAGAACCAGGGAAGAGGGAATAGTCCCCTGGTAAGTCATCACAGCTCACGGCAGCGGGGAAGTCGTTCTGTCAGAAAATGGCCATTTAATGGTTTGCCGAGCCTGCGACAGATATGTCATGTGAGGCGGCTGGGCAGCCCCGGGACATTTCATTTATTAATTACGGTTTCCAGCCGCTCCCTCTGCCTCACACTCATCATCAGCCCAGCCCCCTGACTGGAGCTGCCCCACCCCCATGACACCACTGCCAGGCACTTGGTCCCATTTTCCAGAGGAGGAAGACAGAGGCCAAGGCCAGAGAGGAACAGGTAGATTCCAAGACCTCCTGGTGGACCAAGCCTCTCTTTCTGCCAGATCCCGGTGAGAGTGTGGGAGACCAGGACAGAGTGGGAGTCCAGTCCCTCCCTAACCCCAGGCTAAAGGAAGGCTGAAGCCTTACCTCGAGCCCTTTCCTTTTTAAAATGCACATTACATTTTTTTGTTTATTTTCCATCTTGGGTTTTGAGATAAGATCTTCCTATGGCGCCCAGGCCAGCTGGGAACTCCATTCCCTGGTCTGGCCTCTCAAGTGCTGGGATTATAAACACGTGCCGCAGTCCTCCTCCACACAGCCAGGTACTGTCACCTAGTATTTGCATCATAATCTTACACCTTTTTATGCAACTTAGTTCTGCTGTCTTCTGACCCACCCCTTCCTCCTCTCTGAAGTCCTTAAGCCTCTCATTCAGAGTCAAGTAGTTGGAAAGCTAGTCCTTCTCGGTGCCCTCACACATAAGAAACGCTGCATCCGAGTATGTATTGAGGGGGAGATGGCTCAGTGGTTAAGAACACTGGTTGCTCTTCTAAAGGGCCCCAGGTTCAACTCCCAACACCTACATGGCATCTCATCTCTATCCGTAACTCTAGTTCCAAGGGGTCTGATGTCCTAGTTTGGCCTCCACGGGCACCAGGGACCAGGCATGCCCTTGGTACACAGACAGATACTCATACACTCAAAAGTAAACAGAGAACGTGTAATGATACAGAAACACATACCCTCAGATGCACCACTGGCAGGCTCCACCCACTAGGCCATCTGAAAGAGGGAGCTGATAGTTTCCTGGCCACCTCTCTCTCCCTCTCAACCACTATCCATCTTCCGCTGACCTGAAGAATCACCGGGAAAGGGGACTTCAGAGGAATCTCTCTGTCCTCAGAGGGTTGGTAGATTGCCAGCTGACCCCCTCCACAGCCCTCATTAACCCTTCCCTCAGAGAGTTCCAAAGGGAAGCCAGTCTTTGTTTTGCACCTACAGAACGCTGTTCAGAAGTGGATGCTGCCTCCACCCCGCCCTCCTCAGATAAGTGGAGCTAATTCTCCCAGAGGCCCAGGAAAGACATTGCTTAGGCCACTGAAGGGTAGATGTGAATCTGGGTGATTGGTCTGAAATGCCACTTCTCTAACTGTTCCTGAAGTCTCCAAGTCACTACACGCACGCACGCACGCACGCACACACGCATGCACACACGCATGCACGCACATTCCTATACTCAAAGGCCTCACTAGAGCCCTCATCCAGACATGCTGCCCTGCCGGCTGTGATGTTGGTAGTAACCTACACCTAGTGAACCATTACGTCCATCCACACCTTCAGCCTCCTCACCTGCCTCCTGACAACTCCCTACTGTGGAAGCCTACCATCACATGTGCTGACACACCCCTCTGAGAGCCGGACTCTCAGGCACTGCTGAGTTCCACAGTCTTCCCCATCACAGCCAGGGAACATCTCCAAAGGCAAAGCAGCTCTCTTTCCTGACTTCCTTCAGAGGGACGGAATTCACTCACATGGTATCTATCGTTCCAACTATTCTTCCCGTTCTTGCCTTTTGTCAGCGTTTCACCCACATGCCTCCCTGTCTCTGACTCCTCTCTCTGCCTGTCTTTCTCTGTACCTTTCCCCAACCCTTTTCTTCTCCTTCTGACAGCTCAGGGTCTGTGTATACAGGCTGTCTTCTCTGGTGGACCATTCGTTTTCTAGAGATGTCCTAGCAAATCAGATGCTGGAGGGACCCAAGGATGGAAGGCAGCCCATGTGTGCCATGAGTGGTGTTGGGCACAGCAGCCGGGGAGCCAGTGTTTTCGGGACAGGGGAGGAGCCTTGGCATAGGATGAGGCACTACATCCAGACCTTCTCAGAGCCCTCTGGTCCAGGGTCACTGTGACTCTGTATTTGCTTCTGAGCAATTACAGTGGTAAAGGTCTTCTTTGTGGGCTCTTGTCAGCAGGCCCAGGACTAGCAGCTTTGGAAACACTGACTATCAGTTCATTTTCCACATCAGCAGTTTTCATATGCTTCAGATCACTCAGTCCTCAGGGGGAAGGCAGTGGGGCTGGTCGTGTTCGTGGGTACAGCGGGTCTTCCCTGCAAAGTGACTCAACTGAGAGAAAACTAGTACCGCCGGAGAAGCTATGGCCCATGAGGTCCACCAGCAGAGGAAACGCCCTCAGATGTGAAGATGGGTAAACTTTGGAACTCAGAGAGAAAATAAGCGTGTCCAAGATTATAGAGGGAGCTCGTGGGGAGAAAGTAGTTTTTGTCAGCTCTGATTTACTTCCACTGAAGCTCTGCTCTCGATTAGCTATTTACCCGGCTGACAGTCAGTTTTGGGACAGGCTTGGCCAACCTTAGTAACTGTTTTCCTCTGGCAACAGTGATTGGTCTAAACTCTGGTCATGTGATCCACCAGACCCAATGGGAGCATTTCTCTGTATCACCCTACTGACACTCCCCTCTTTCTACTGAATGTAAGACTAGCGCTTTCAACAGCTTTCCTTCCTTCCTCCCTCCCTCCCTCCCTCCCTCC
>NW_021604644.1:4705427-4712339 GCF_004785775.1 Grammomys surdaster
TTTTGTTTGTTTTTGTTTGGGGGAGGCGGTGTTTGATTTTGTTTTTTGAGATAGGGTTTCTCTGTGTAGCCACAGCTATCCTGGAACTTGCTCTGATAGGTAAGGTTGACCTTCCAAGTGCTGGGATTAAAGGCGTGTGCAATCACCTGCGCTGAGGAAGCTCACTGAGGTGGGAAATACTGAGGCCAGTACACAAAATAAGTGAACGCAAGAAACTGGGAAGAAAGAGGATCCTGAGCGCTTGGTTTAAGCCTTGATTCAGCCGGGCCTGAAGCCAGAGGCATCTCCCGGAGTCATTTGTTCCCATTGGCCCAATGCTTTGTTACAGAATGTGTTGAAATCCTCTCCCATGCGTCTGAAAAAAAGGCATTAACTAACACAGGGCCTTTTTCTTGGCCAGCTTGTTCTGCACAACAGTTGATACTCGGGGCCCCTTGCTCTAAGACACGTTGGGTACCAGTTCAGATACACATCGTCTTGTCATTGGAGAAGAAAGCTTAGCTACAGGACTCTGTGTCTCCATGTGCCTCTCTTGTGATGCCTCATTCATTAAGGCACTGGGACAAAGGAAATCTGACCACTCTGTCCCTTCTCTGAGCTCAAGGGTGGCTAAAGGCTTTGAAGACTATAGGAACATTGATTGATTTGCTGAGATTGTGTGTGTACCTGTTCACGTGTGCAAGGTATCTCACTGACCTCGCTGCTCAACAATTCGGCTAGGCTGGCTGTCCCACAAGCCCCAGGGATCTGTTTACTTCTTCACTACTCTGTTGGGATTACAGATGTGCACTACCAGGCTCCTTATGTGGGCACTGGGGATTCAAACTCAGGACTTTGTGCCAGTAAGTGGGAGGTTTACCAACTGAAGCATCTCCCCACTCTCTGTCTCCTCCAGTAAGGATGGATGGTGATTTTGTAGTCAAGGACCCCAGTTACACCACACTCCTGTCCCAAAGCCTTCAGTGACCCCTCGCTGCCAAGGAATCATAGCACCTGAGTTAAGCGGTCACGACGAGCTGCAGCCTGTCACAGCCGCCCTGTCCCCTCTTACCTGCCTCTGGATTCCCACCTGTGCAGCCCTCTCCCGCCTCCTTCTCAAGCACCCAGAAAGTGCTGCTTAGGTCTAGCCCAAGCACTGTTCCCGTGAGCAGCCTTCTTTAACACCCCCCACCCCTAGAAAGGACACAGCTCTGCTGGGCCTCCCATGAAGGCATCTACCGCTCTGTAATGGCCCACCACAGTGCACCTTACACTAAGTCTGTGGTTTTTATACCTGGCTTTGTTCTCCTTCCCCAGCTGCATCCCACACTGACACCCAGCAACTCTGGACTCATCCTCTAAGCCTCCCTTAGTGGTCAGTTGCCCCAAGAAGTTTCCCTTGCCTGCTTTCCATGACATAGTCTGTCCCTGTCATTTCCTTATCTTATGTGCTCAGAATGTCATGTTGTTCTCCAACGGTGCTTATTGCATTTTATAATCAAATGCTTATTGGCATGAATATCTGATTGATATTTATGTTATCTGACCAGAACGTTGTTCCCCAAAGGCTGGTATTTGTGTGTGTTTGTGTGTGTGTGTGTGTGTGTACATATGTGTGAATATATATATATAAATACACATACACACGTGTCTGTCTGTATGTCTGTCTGTATGTATGTATATACATATGCACGTGTATAGGTGTCAGAGGTGGTGTCTTCTCCAATTGTTCTTCACCTCTGTTTTTAAGACAAGGTCTCGCACTGAACCCGGAGCTCACTGATTCAGCTAAACTGATAGACAAACAAGCCTCAGATACCCCCCTGCCTCTGACTCTCTAGTGCTGGGTTTACTAGAACGTGCCACTAGGCCTGGATTCTGTGTAGATGTTGGGAATTGAACTTGGGTCCTCACAGTAATGTAGCAAACACTTTCCTGCCTGAGCCACCTTCCTGGGCTAGAAAGTATAACTAGAATCATGTCTGAAATGTCAGTCAATATGAGCAGACATGGCACTGGTAGAATCAGTGGGTGAATAGTTATACAGATAAATGAGTAACAGAATGAATGAATGAATGAATGAATGAATGAATGAATGACTATCTCTCCTAGGCCCTTACTAACTGAGCACCTACTAGGACCAGAGACTCTGTGCCCCTCATTGTTTCTAGGATATAGTCACTGTGAGTAGCCAGAGAACATGATTTTAACCATCAGCAAGTGCACAATCGACAGCCATTCCCGGATTTGACTGATGACTATCTAAGGAACCAGGAAGCAGGAGCACCAATTCAAGCTAGGCCAAGAACTAAAACATTTTACTAGCTATAGAGAACACTTCCTAGTCCAGGCACACTAGGGTTGCAGAAGTGCTGATCAAGCCCCCTGCTCTTAGAGAGTGTATGCACATTTTTCCTGAGTTGTTCTGACCCATCACCGCTCCAATGGACTATGACATCGTTCTCAAATTTTATGACTACAAGATGAGCATCCTCGACTCCTCAGTAAACAGCATTTCGCAGGCCCCATGCACACGCATACAAATCCAGAGTGGACAATAACCCTAGGCATGGTGGAGTGTTTGATGGGATGACTGCAGGAAAGCAAGCCAGGAGCCAGCTTTAAAAACAATATTTA
This sequence comes from Grammomys surdaster, assembly GCF_004785775.1. Classification (NCBI taxonomy): domain Eukaryota; kingdom Metazoa; phylum Chordata; class Mammalia; order Rodentia; family Muridae; genus Grammomys; species Grammomys surdaster. The sequence goes on from NW_021604644.1 coordinate 4,708,044, forward strand.
TTTATTACAATTGGCAGAGCAATGGAGAAAATTGCCACTTAGATAGGACTTTACATTTGCCAGGCGTTTTGTAATCAGCACGGTTTCTCCCGACAACTTTTGAGGACAAGTTCTTTTTGTCTTCCCCATTTGCAGGCAGGGAGAGGGTGGGGGGCAGAGAGATGTTATACTTTCGGTTATGCAGAGCACACACCAACAGAACTCCGGCTTGCTGGGACGGAAGCATCTTCTTCTCATGTTGACTATGTCTGGGCTCTGGTTTACATACAGGGCCTTAGTTAGAATCTGGGCTCTGATCACTGTTGGTTTCCCTGGGGGTGCATTTCCTTTGTCCCACGCAGAGAAGAAAACAATGACATGTCCTCATACACTGTTTCTCTTTACCACTTTCCTTGGCCAGTTGAACAAGTGAGGCTAAGCCAGGTAATGCTGCTATAACAAATAATGTCAGGTCTCAGTGCCTTCCATCAACAAACCTGTATTTCTATCTCAAGCCACAGGGTCACTGTGGGGTAGCCATGTAGGTTCTGCTAATTGTGTTCGGAGGTCCAGACAGATGGAATCATTTCCATCTCATTCATCCAGTGCTCTTGTGTAGAAGTGACGTATCTCATATGGGGGATGACTTTGGAATAGCCATACAGCACCCAAGAAGAGTAATACATCTGCCCAAAGAAGAAGAGGACTAGAAATGATTGGTAACTCACACCAATAACTACTGTGGGCATTAAATTTCATTCTATGCCAAAAGGAAAAAAATTAAAGATGTTTTTTCCTAAAGTCTGGGAAAATACCAGTTCTATGAATAGGAAGAAGTTATACCACTGACTGCACATTTTTAGGGAGGCGTGGAAATGAAGAAGGGAGGGGAGGAAGAAGGAAGGAAAAACGGAAGTGAGGAAGAAAGAAAGAGAAAAACTAAGACCTTTGCAATGACTGATTTTGTTCAAAATAAGACATGTTAAAGAGGAAAAAGCCTAAATAACACAATAGGACAAGAAAAATAAATAAAAGGTATACAGATTGAAAAAAATAACAACTAAAGTTGTCTTTATTTGTATCTGACAGGACTTTGTACATAGGAAAACCTAAATATACACAAAACAATGAAACAAACCTACTGGGATGAATATGTGAATTTAAATTCTCACCAAATACTGAGTCAATAGAAAAGTCAATTGCATTCTACACACAAACAGCTTTAAAATGAAGTTAAAGTAAATGCCATTTATAACAGCATTAAGAATACAAAACACTCCTTGGGGCCATGTTGATGTCCCAGGGCTGTGTAGAGCTGGCCCTGCAACACCTCTCCCCTGGGAAGCACAGCAGAGCTGGCCCTGGTTTAGGGGTTATAGGTGAGCTGTCCATAGGATGTGAGCATGGGCAAGCTGGTCCAACCCCTTTTTGGTCATTTGGTGACATGGGTTCTAGAAAGATGCTGCACCCCCATCCCTGCTCCTTGCTGCCTGCAGGAGGTGGGAGAGTGGTCTCACACTTTGCTTGGGCAGCACGGTAGAGCTGGCCCTGGTGATATGGGCAGGGTGAGCCAGAGAGCTGGCCCTGCCCCTTGCCTGGGTATCTGTAGCTTGTGCACTGGAGAGCTGTCAGGCTGACTCAGCTGCCAGCCAGGCCCAGATCCAGGGCTCTGAGTTGGCCCACCCCAACATCTAACCAGAGTACAGACTGCTGGAGTTTGAGAAGAGGCTGATCCTCCAGAACCAAAGCCACAGGATCTTCACAACTCATGGCAACAACCGGGTATCCGAGAGGAGTCCTAGTGAGGGTCCAGTATTGATGATGTAGCAGAAGCCAGAGGCCTCAAACCAGGCCAGTGACTGACTGCAATGAACATTTGCAAGTGAAGATGTGTGGACAAAAAGAATATACTGTGGGACACCTGTCACACGACACAGCTGCCGCAGCAAGATGGTTTGTTTTCTTCTGGAGGGGAGCTTGCAAGGGTGGAGAGAGAATACGAAAGGACAGGGGGATGAGTTGGGTTGGGGCACATGATGTGAGATTCACAATGAATCAATAAAAAGTTTTAAAAACTGAAACACAAAATACCCCTGTGTGAATATAATAAAAACAGGGTGAATCTTCTACACTGAAATCATGAAACAATTTCTGCAAGAAATATGCTGTTTAAATTACCAACTGAAATGAAATAAATTAAAATTTAAAGTCATGTGATGGAAGACTCGACATTGTGATGATAGCCACCGCCCTGAAACTAATTTAAAGAGCCAAAAAAAAAATCCAAATCGTAAAGATCCATACATTTTATTTGAAAGCAGTTATGGTTTGCACTTTTAATCCCAGCACTCGAGAAGGAGAGGAAGGCGGGGCTCTGTAAGTTTAAGGCCAGTCTCACTACCTAGTGAGTTGCAGGCTGGCCAGGGATACATAATAAGGACCTGTTTCAAGCAAAGGACAAATAATAGCTGAAAAAATTTTAAAATCAATTAGAAAATGAGAAGGCCGAGGCTGCCAAACTTCATGACTCAATATTAGCCACCACAATCAAAACAGTGTGACTGTGACAGAAACAGAGATAGCTACGTCAGTGGGATAGAATGTTGGGTCTAGACACAGTGCCATACACATGTTAGCACTTGGTGGTGGACACAGACGCCAGCCAGTTAGAAGAGAAAGGAAAATGTCTTTGACAGTGGTCTGCAACAATGGCCATCTAGATGAGGAACAAGCATCCTGTTCCCCATTTCACCCCATACACAAACACTAATGCAAGATGGGGCACAGACTTGAAGACATGAAAACAATGAAACCATTAAAGGAAAATGTAGAATATGTTTATGACTTCTAGGTAAGCAGACATTTCTTAGGACATATAAAACAAATTGTAAAAGAGGAAAAGGAGAATGAATTATAAAAATAGAAGTTCCTTTTATCAAAAAAGTATCATCAAGGGCTGATGAGAGTTGGATCAGCGGGTGTCTAATCTCTGTTCTATTGCTGTGAATGGACAGTATGGCCAGGGCAGTTCTTATAGAAGAAACCACTTAACTGGGGGCTTGCTTACAATTTCAGAGGCCAGACCATTACCATCATGGCAGGCAGGCAGGCAGGCAGGCAGGCAGGCAGGCAGCAGGTAGGCAGGTAGGACACTGGAGCAGTAGCTGAGAGCTTTACATCCTGATCCATTGCCAGCAGGCAGAGAGTGGGGGCTGGAGAGAGAGAGAGAGAGAGAGAGAGAGAGAGAGAGAGAGAGAGAGAGAGAGAGAGAGAGAGAGAGAAGGAGGCCTGGCATAGGCTTTGAAAACCTCAAAGCCCACCCCTAATGACAATACATGCTTAGCATGTGCACTGTCCTGGGGTCAATCTCCAACACCAGATAACAATGGACATGATTTTTAAAGGAAAAGGTAAAAGTCCCGAACAGAGATACTCTACAAAGAAGGTATATTTATAACTGGCAAAGACATACCCCAAAAGTCACTTGGCATTAGTTGTCATAAAAATGCATATCACAACCACAAGGAGCCCTCTCTCCATACCATCTAGAACGGCTGAAACGACAAACAGCAGCAACAGCAGCAGACACTGAGAAGGATGCTGGCAAGTGGATCCGTGTGCTTTGCTGTTTGCGGTGTCCTATGGCACAACCACTTTTGAAAACTCTTCACAGTTTCTTGAAAAGCTAAGCATGTATCTTCCCAGCAACACCATTTCTAGGTATCCATCCAAGGACAATTAAAATCTGTTCACAAAAAGGCTGGTAAAAAACAATTGTCACAGAACTGTACCCACAACAGTTAAAAGCAGAAAACTATTGAGATGTCGGTGAGTAGCTGATTATCCCGTGGAATATCACTGAGCAATATAAAGGAATGGGCCACAGTGACATGCACACAGGACGAGTCTCAAAACACGTGACAAAAGGAAGAAGCCAGACACAGAAAGTGTGCAACCTGCGATGTCACTTATTCTAAAACGGGCAAGCCTTGGAGGGGTGTCTGTGTTAAAAGGCTGTCTTAGTGTGTGTTCATGGCATGATGGAAAGCACACTTACAGTGTGAGCAGCCTGCTATATTCAGATTACACCTCGTGGGTAACCCCCACCTGCGGGGAAGCTGGGCAACAATGTCCCTGAGACACTTTGAATTAAGTCATGGACCTATCACTAAAGGGGAACAGGGTGTGTCAGGCCAGCAACTGTGCACACACCCTCGGGTGTCAGAGCTTGCGCTCAGCCGGCGGTGGTGGTGCATGCCTTTAATCCCAGCACTTGGGAGGCAGAGGCAGTTGGATTTCTGAGTTCGAGGCCAGCCT
>NW_021604644.1:4712439-4718960 GCF_004785775.1 Grammomys surdaster
CAAAAAAAAAAAAAAAAAAGAGCTTGCTCTCAAAACATCGGGCCCTTACTCCTCTGATCCTGACAGTGACTGTGAATGTCTTTGTTCTATACATGAAGGGTCTCTCTGACTTCAAGCAAGTATTCAAACTCAGCCCCATGGCAGATAGATTTTTGATAAGAAAAATATCAGCCCCATGGCAGATAGACTTGCTGAAAGGAGTAGAAACTGCTGAGTCTTCGAAGACACGAAAATCCCAGAATAGATTACAAATTCCTGAACTTCCCAAGGCAAGGCCCCTCTAGGTGGCCCCGTGCGTGGATTAGCAGTGTCTGGATCCAAGAGGGGAAAAATGTCCTCCTGAAGGCAGCCACTCCTTCCTCAGAGACCCCCAAGAGCCCAGTGAGGAAGATGTGATTGCCGGTGTTCCCATCCCACAGAGACTGAAGCCAGGACAGGTCACATGACTTGTCATATAGTCACAGAGGCCAGGTGGTAGGAGTGTTTACTCCTCTCTCCTGGTTACTCAGCCTATCTCCGTTTAAACAGCAAGCAGGAGGCAGTGTGGCTCAGTGAGTAAGAATGGAGCCTCTAGAGCTCACACCTCTAACTGCTGGAGAACCTTGGGATGGAGAACCATCCTGGGCTTCCGTTTCCCTTTGATAACATAGAAATGACTGTACACTAGCAGCCAGCTATCTCTCGAGATGACAATGAGAGTCACAGAAAGTCAGGTGGGAGCAGAGCCCGAGGTTCACAGTCGTCAGACCCAGGACCAAGAACCTTGACAACCACACATTCTACAAGACCAAAAACATCTGGATCAAGTGTGATGTCTGCCACCCCAAGGAGGGCTGGGGGCCTAATTAAAATTGCTGCTCTGTTTGCCTTATCAGCTGTCAGGGATTTTTTTTTTTTGTCTTCCCACAGAGCAAAGATTTTTCTTATCAAAAATCTATCTGCTAAAATGCTAATGATCGCTAGTGATTAGAAAATGCTGCTCAAATCTTGAAGGTTCCCAGTGGGCCTCTCAGACATGGCTTATAACTCGTCAGCTGAAGAAATGCTCTCAACAAATCAAACTTTGCCGGGTGAGAGAGAGAGGGAGAGAGAGAGAGAGAGAGAGAGAGAGAGAGAGAGAGAGAGAGAGAGGGAGATTTCATTTCCTTAACGCTTCACTGTTCGGGTCCAGGAGGGACTTTCCAGTTAAGTGACAGAGACCACATTATTAGTTATGGAGTCATTTCTAATAGTCTCCCAAGGCAAGGCATTCTCAGATAGCCCCCCAAACACCCACAAAAGCCTGGGCAGCAGCTTACCTTAATTTCAGTGAGCTTATTTTTTGTTTGGCCAAACGGAGGGGTGTGTGGTTCACTAACCCCAGCAGACTTAAGATCTTGCTTTCCATTTTCTTCTCCCTCTGTCTCCCTCTTCAACAGGAAAGCTCTGCAGGATTGTGTCCCTTGGTGTCCCCTATGATCCCCATGGTCAGATCTGAGGACTTATGGCCTCCTAGGTTGGGTCCATAGAGGCCTAGCAGGGGCTGATGAGAAGACTCAGCTGGTAAAGGCCTTTACTACCAAACCTAACCACCTGAGTTTAGTCCCTGGAACCCACATGATAGAAGGAGAAAGCTAAGCCTTACAAGTTGTCCCCCATTACACAGAGGTAGACAGACAGACAGACAGGCAGACAGACACATTAATTAATTAATTAATTAATTAATTAATTAATTTGTTAGTTAGTTAGTTTTTAGTTCATTAATGGCACCCCAGCAGGCCCAGATGGGCCAATGATGTGGTAGGCCGGCTCATCCTGTATTCCTGACTGTCACACATTGGCACTGTCAGAAGACAGACACCTTGCATTTGAGGTACCCCATACACTGCTTGTCTGGCCCCTGTGGCCTTCTGGAGCTAGAGAATATGCAGAGCTGAAACTCTGCTGAAGAGCTGGTCAGGAGACAGAAGTTTGGTGTCCACTTATGTAGTGACAACAGGGCAGTGCAGCAGGAAGGTGTACTACCAGAGGCACACAGTAGTCAGTGACGTTTACAGCATCCAGTCAGCAGACAGGCTGGGGCTTTGTCTCGGCTCCTCATTGCCCACTCAGTCAAGAAACGTAACTGAGCCTCCATCAGGTACCATGAACTCATTGGAAGTATTGGAAGCCAGTGATCCAGAGGTGAACAGATGTTCTTGCCACCCTCCACCCCCACCCCTCCAAGATTACAGTCTGGTGAATGTGGACACGACCAGTGAAGTAAACAAATCAATTACATAGTTGCAAACTCAGATTAGTGTCTTGAAGGAAACAAACAATGGCCTTAGCAATGAGTCTTAAGAGTCTGAGCCAAGAGTTTCCGTGGTTCCTGGGAACATGTCCAGAGTGCAAATCCCTGGGCCTCAACTCAAACCTACTGGATCAGAAAGTCTGGAGTGGGGCCCAGTAACTTGCACTTTACCAAGGCCTTGGGAGGTCTAGGCACATGGTCGAGTTTGAGGCCCTGGTGATAGCATGTTGGGTGGTATTTGGGTATTCTGGTGTTGTGGAAAGACACCGTGACCAAGGCGGCTTATAGAAGAAAATGCTTCGTTGGGACTGGCTTATAGTTTCAGAGGATAGTATAGTCCACTATCATCATGGTGGTGGTGGCAGATAGGCACGCAAACAGTGCTGGTGGGGTAGCTGACCGCTTACATCCTGATCTGTAAGCAGAGAGAGAGAGAGAAAGAGAGAGAGAGAGAGAGACAGAGAGACAGAGAGAGACAGAGACAGAGAGACAGAGAGAGACAGAGACAGAGAGACAGAGAGAGACAGAGAGAGACAGAGAGAGACAGAGAGAGACAGAGAGAGACAGAGAGAGACAGAGACAGAGAGACAGAGAGAGATAGAGAGAGACAAAGAGAGACAGAGAGAGACAGAGAGAGACAGAGAGAGACAGAGACAGAGAGAGACAGAGAGAGACAGAGAGACAGAGAGACAGAGAGAGACAGAGAGAGAATGTGTATGCCGGGACTAGTAGAGCCTTTTGAAACATCAGAGCCATCCCCAGTGATGCAGTCCCTCCAACAAGGCCACATCTTCTGATCCTTCTCAAATAGCGCCACTCCCTGACTACTGAGTATTCAAATCTGTGAGTTATTCATCATATTAGGCCCCCTACAGGGACCATTCTTATTCACCACACACAGTTTGGAACTGTGTAAGAAGCAGCACACAGTGAGGCTCCTGAATGAGGAGGATGCCTGAGGAAAGTGGCCCTACTGTGTGGATTTGGGCCTCAGTTTCCTCATCTATGGACTGAAGCTCTCCCATAGTAGGGTTGTGATGTCTGCTCCCTGGGAAAAGAGCTTACCATGGACTCTGCCCAAGTGTGAGCTTTTTGGTAATAATTATTGTAGCCAAGAGCAGCAGCAGGTATCTGCAGTCACAGTCCAGGGTTGCCAGAGACAGGACTACCAGAGCCCTTGGCCAGCTGGTCTAGTCCAGTTAGTGAACTCCAGGTTTCATGAGAGATCCTGGTTCAAAAACCAAGATAGGGAACAATAGAGGAAGACACTGAACATCTACCTCAGACCGACACATGTACAAATACACACACACACACACACACACAGGTACCTAAGTGCACATATAACAACAAAAAAAAGTTTTGTTTTTAAGTACTGTGGTCACTTAGAGCATGATGCCATGGGGGTCCCAGTTCCAGGGTCCCTCAGACTAAGAAGATGCTAAGAAAGTTCTTGAGAGAAGCCCATGCCAGCGCCCAGGGTCTATATTGTAGTGTTCATAGAGGCCAGACCATAGCAATGAAGCATCCAGGGGTCAGTCCATGAACAATGGAGGCACTTCTATCTTGCTATAGTTTTTCTATATAGAGAAATCCAAAGCCCCAGGGATTGTGTATCTTTCTTTTTAAATGAGTTTAATTTTATCTTATTTTTGATAGAGGGTCTCACTAAAGAACTCAGACTGCCTTTGAATTTGTTACTTTCCCACTCTGGATTTGAACTCATGATCATCCTGCTTCAGTCTCCCAGGAGTTCGATGAGCATAGGTGTGTGACACCATGCCTGGATCTTTATGCAATTTTAAAGTAGCACAGGTCCCAATGAACCATCCCACCAAGATGATGGATGACACTTCCATCTTTAGCAAGAAGGTTTTCTTCTCTCCAACTAGCCAACCACAGACACCATGAGTCCTTCCTAAGAACTTAAGTGCTCAGTCCCTGACCTCAGGGGCCTGTGACCTGATTGTGGGATATGACACAGAAGCAGCCACTCAGAGCACAAAGTAAGAAACCCTGGGAGAGAAATACCAGGTGCTCAAGGAAGAGGCAGGGCAGTTGCTTCCTGCTGGGGCCTCGGGACCCACCTGGATCTACCCTGGGAACATTCATCATCTCTTTCGGGAGTTTCCAAGTCTAAATTGCTTATCGTTCTCCCCTGCACCATACTGCTCTTAGGATTGAAAATCAAAACTTTCCGTTTATAGAAATCCTTAGTTCTTGAGCAAAAGGAAAAGCAACTCTAGGTTAGATTAAACTCTCTGCCAGTCCTTTTAGGAGGGGGTGGTAAGATCTGAAAGGTGCCCCCACTGTGTTCCAGAAGGAGTCGTTCCTTAAGAACCTTCTAGGCCAGCTCTACCACTGGCAGGGCAGAGCCCCACAGCCAGCGAAGGGAGGGACATTGTAGAGGCTCCGTAGTGTCGTGGACTCATCTCTGTGGTCTTGGGTAGACAAGCTGGACGGGAGGAAGTTTGTGAACCAACACCGACCTTCTTTTTATTTTATTTTTCTAAGATTTATTTTATTTATATGAGTACACTGTAGCTGTCTTCAGACACACCAGAAGAGGGCATCGGATCCCATGACAGATGGTTGTGAGCCACCATGTGGTTGCTGGGAATTGAACTCAGGACCTCTGAAAGAGCAGTGAGCCATCGCTCCAACCCCAACACTGAACTTCTTGCCAGAGGCTCCTGGGTCTACTGTGCTGGGGCTCTGGGAGGGTTGGTGGGTTTTGTTTGTTTGCTTTGTTTTTTCTTTTTGCTGTTGTTTATTAATACCAGTTTTGGGTTCCTACATCAAGATTCTGAGCCACCTGCTAAGAACTACCTCCAAAGAGCAAAGAAAAGCCCAGAATCTTCTAAAGCACCTACCTGCTCACCTTGTTTTGTCACATCTTTTTGTTTTGTTTTGTTTTGTTTTGTTTTGTTTTGTTTTTTGAAGGGGGCAGGGGTCCTGGGTCTCACATATTCCAGGCTAGCCTGGACCTCTCTATGTAGTAGAGGATGACTTTAAACTTCTGATCTTAACTCCAGAGTATTGGGACTACAGGTAAGCCCCATCACACTGGTTTGTGCAGTACTGGGAATAAGATCCAGGGGCTTTGTGCATGGTAGGTGAACATCCACCAATGGACAGCTACATCCAGAACTATACCTCTTGGTATAGTTCTATACCTCTTGGTCCGGGAGCTGTTGGAGAGTGTGCTGCCATTCCCTGGTTTGAACCTGCTATTGCCTGTCCATTCCCTCAACTGGACCACATCTGATGTATGTTCCTGCTAAGTCTCTACCCCTGTGGTTCCGGTTCATTACAAAGAATCCTGGCTCTTGCCTGGTTCTTTCTGCCTGAGCTGTGATAAATCAGTTCCCTCCTTCTGAGGCTGCCCCAAGGAGGGCAAAACTCTAGGTAACATTAGGGAAACTGCCACATCTAACGTCCCTGCAAAAGTTAGGGAGATGCAGGAAGCTGGGAGAAAACAAGATTGGTGGGGTTGGCTAATGAAAATCACACTGCTTGGAATCAATGAAGTGAGCTAAGGTCAGTCAATTGTCCAGGTAAAGCCTTTATCTGAATCATTATCATGTGTCAGACCAGCTTGGTGATAAGTTTAATTTGAGGGTGCCACAGAGCTCTCTCATTCAGGCCTCTAAGTTACAATGTAGCATTGCCAATCATTCCTAGTTATCAGCGGGGAAGGATATATTAGTGTAAAATGTGTTTCTAGGGCCACTGACATGCTTCAGCAGGTAAAGGTGCCTGCTGCCAAGCTGGATGACCTGAGTTTGATCCCCAGAATCCCCAGGATAGAAGTTGAGAACTACTGCCCTCTGACCTCCCCACATGCTTACACAACGCACATACGAAAGAAGGGAAGAAGTGTAAACAATAAAAAAAAATTGCCTTGGACAGGTGTCAGGACCTGTGTTGTCCTTGGAAGATCTCATGTTAAAGGAGAGCATAGCTGGGAGAGGCTGGACATGCCCTTAATCACAGTCCTCACGTGAGGCAGGCAGAGACAGAGAAATCCCCATGAGTTCAAAGCCAGCTTGGTCTACATAGTAAGTTCCAGACTAGCCAGGATTATACAATGAGATACTCTAAAAAAAGAGAGAGAGATAAAGGAAGGAAGGAGGGAGGGAGGGAGGGAAGGAAGGAGGGGAGAAAGGAAGAAAGACAAAGAAAGGAGGGAGGGAGGGAAGGAAGGATGGAGAGAGGGAGGGAGGGAGGGAAGGAAGGAAGGAAAGAA
>NW_021604644.1:4719060-4725669 GCF_004785775.1 Grammomys surdaster
TTTTGTTGATCTAAAAAGTTGGAGAAAAGGTGTCCTGCCATTGCTTTCCAATGACAGACCCAGTGTTTTAAGCTGGGATGCACTATGGTCCACTCTATGGATAGGGATAAAATTCTAGTTGTATCTCATTCTTGGCTATGGTTACATTGAGGGAGTTACACAATCCCTTCTTACCAGTCACATTAATGAAAACGTGGGTCACGACCCTTCCAGGTCCTTGAGAAGATCAGTGAGCCACTACTCCTGAGCACCTGAAAGATGACACTTCCCACTCCCATGAACTGCCGCTATTCCCACTTGGCTCCCAGGCTAGACATCCTGCCTGTTCCCTCTCTCCCCTGAAAGACAGCTCAAGCCTCCTTCCTGTTTCTCAGTTATAAGACACAAAAAGGTCTTGTTCTAAACATGGGGGCTATCTCGCAGAAAAGACTGAGTGAAGCGCTTAGCCTTCGGTGCGTTATCAGTAAATACTCAAACGACAGTTCCTGGAGCTTCTGTAACTACTCTAAAATAGGGATGAGAAGCTGATGACAGACGTGTCTCAAACCGAACTGATTCTTGAATAACTTGGGCGTGTACCTAAGTGAAATGTCTTAAATAAAGATTAGGCATGTGTGCAGAACACCGCTCTAATTGCTCCGCTGCTGCAGACACTCTCCCTTCTTCGGAGACTTGAAGAGTCTCGGCTCCCACTCCCCCTATGGTATTGCGCTTCACGGTGATGAATGGGAACTGATTCTTAGAATAAAATGCTACTTCCACGGGGCTGCAGCAGCAGTGGGAACATTGTTGGCTGCTGTTGGAAATGCACACTCCTGGCAAGCAGACCTGCCACTGCCTCCAAGAACACCCTCAGCTCAGCCCTAAGACTCTCCAAGGACCCCAAAGCTTTTCGCTGGCAGGAGTTGTGGGAGCACCGGGGACTGCTCCTGGGTCGCAGGCAAGGCTGAGGCTCCCAGTACAGCTGTTCCAGGCAGAGCAGCTTTTCCTTGGCCAGTCAACCATGGTGTCTAGGAAACCCCCAAAAGCAACAAATGTTTCTCTTTCCTCCTCTGCTAGCCCGCGCCTTTTCTGATTTGGGGCTGTGGTTGTTTGAGTGTGACTCTATTCCACTGGGCTTGTCGTCTACCTAATCTCATTAGACTCCTGGTGCCCGTCTGAGCTTGTCAAGTTTATTCCCACTGTACAGATAAAGCAGTTGAGACTTGAGTCTCAGCTGGATGGGTCACAATTACTTCAGCTCTCGATTCTCCACACCCTGTAGAGAAGGGGTGGCTGAATTAGTTTCACCAATAAAATTAAAGTAGAAATGAAGTGGGGTCACTTTAAAGGCCAGGACATATCATCCTGCTTTCTGCATTGCTCTGGTCACCAGAGAAGCAGCAATAAAAAGAAGCTTCACAAACCTGTTCCCAGTTTACCCCTATGAACAGCTGTGCCAGCAAACCCTAACTAAAGAACACACAGCAAGCCAACATCTTCTGCCGCTTAGATTTCAGAGCTATCTGTTACCTAGGCACAAGCTATATTATCCTGACTGGTACAAAATACTGCCAAGGTTATGCGGCTGGAATTTGAAGGCAAGTTTGCCTGATTTTAAAGTTTATGCTTCAGACAGTATTGATTACATTGTCTTCCCCTTTTCCTCACTCTCTGGCTCCCTGCTCCAGCCTGCTGATTGGATAACCACACTCCCAGGTTCCACTTTACCCAGGGGACGTGCCCCTGGGTTCTCTTGGGCCCTTTGCCCCTCTCCCTCCTATCTGGAGAAACTGTCCCCCTGAAGCTTTGACCTTACTGGGCTCGTCACTCTATTAAAACTACTCTGTGAGCTGGGAGTGGCAGGCAAATCTCTGAGTTCAGGGCTAGCTTGGTCTATAGAGCAAGTTCCAGGATAGCCAAGGCTGTTATACAGAGAAACCCTGTCTCGAAAAACAAAACAATAACAACAACAACAAACTACTTTGAATCTGGACCTGGTAGTGTAGGTACACTACTCCCAGGAGACTCAAACCAGATGACCACAAAGTCAAGGCCTGTCTGGAAAACAAAGTGTGTTCAAGACCAATCCTAGGCAACTTATAACCTGGGCAACTTAACAAGACTGAGTCTCAAAAACAAACCAACAAACAACATAAATAAACAAATAAATAAAGTTCAATGGTAGAGTACCAACCTGGTATATGCAAGGCCCTGGGTTCGAATCCCAGTACTTCAAGCAAAACAAATCACTCCCTGACTCCCTGGCGCCTTCAGAAGAAAGGGCTGGTGCTCTCACCAACGGTGAACATGTCTCTGTTTCCTGTCCTGTTGACTCTGCATGGGCCGTGACATATAAGAACATTTAGGGCTGACAAAATAGTTTGGTGGGTAAAGGTGCTTGCCACCAAGGCTGAAAACCTGAGTTCAGTTTCCAGAACCTACAGGGTGAGTGAGAACGAACTCCTGCATGTTGTCCTCTGATGTCCCCAGACATCTGTCACCTTCCATCACAGCCTGGGTCTCCCTGTACCATCTCTGTCTGAACATACTGCCTTCCCAGCCCACACCAAAGCACTCAGGACAAGGACTACACCAGATGCCTTCCTGTGTTCCCAGAGACCCTCAAAGCCTAAGCCAGAGGGGGCTCCTGACATTGCAAAACACCAGCCACCCCAAACCGGAGCTTCAACAAAAAACAAAATGATCTGTGTGTGTGTGTGTGTGTGTGTGTGTGTGTGTGTGTGTGTGTGCTTGTATGTGTATGTGTCTCTGTGTGTGTGTTTGTATCTCTATCTGTGTTTGTATCTCTATCTGTGTTTGTGTATGTGTGTGTGTCTATGTGTGTCTGTGTGTACATGTCTGTGTGTCTGTGTTTGTGCATGTGTTTGTGTATGTGTGTGTATGTGTGTGTCTGTGTTTGTGCATATGTGTATCTGTGTGTGTGTGTTACATTTTGCAGCTTCTTTCCACTCTCCTGATAAAGATCAGCTGAAACAAACAAAACAAATAAAACGTGTTCTGTTCCCTGAGCCCCAGACTGGTTCTCCCCCGGTGCTACTGTGTTTTCAAACATCATCTGCTTCCCCACTCCAAGGTCTATCTATCATCTTTGCCAGAATCCGTCCCTGAGGGGCTGCGGCATGAGAATCGTCAACATTTAACACAATCAGAGCTGGTTCCGTCATGGGAGGGAGGGCTGGCAGGCTGAGGACAGCTTGTCTTCTCCAAGGAGCAGGAGCTCCAGACAGGATTCTCTCCTGAGGCCTCCTCTTCTTTCCCCCTTTTCTAATTTCCTTTTATCAAAAAGATAAGGCAGGACAGATGCAGGAAAAAAGAAAAAAGAGAGAGAAAGAGAAAATGGACTGGCCCTTTAGCACTTACTCTCCCGCCTTTGCCAGCCTGTACACTCTGACAGCCCTACTTGATTGTGTTACTCAGTGGCCAGGCATGGGAAGGCAGGTCATCTGCACTTCCTCGTGCCTTCAGTAGCAACTGGTGTGCCTGGTGTACTCATGGTGGGAGCTGCCAGCCTACAGAATCCCAGTGGAACAGAATCCCAGAGGGAAGGTTGCCATGAGTAAAGGCAGGATGAGGAAGGAGATGGGATAGGACCAGACAGGAGGAGGCCACTGTGCTCTGGATCTACTTCCTATCTCTCTCCAGTTTTGACACTTACACTTCCGGGCCAGGCAGTAAGACCAAAGTGGGTATGGAGACTATTGCACACATCTGTGGGAAAGTATCTGTGTGCAAAGAAAGATAGCTTCAGTACTTGACCCTGGCCAGAGTCATGCTCAGAAGCAAAGAGGGCTAAGTGTCATAAAACCAAAAATCCAAGAAAAGGTCAAGACTGATGGTGGTTGCCTCCTGGGATTCTCTTCCACCTGTACTTCCTGAAAGAAAATCCCAGGACACTGACCCATGACCAGGGAAATGACTGCAGCACGCCCTCCTCAATCACCTCCAGACCTCTCTCAGATATGAAGCTGCTGTCTCAAAGCTGCTCTCTGTGAGCCTCAGCTTTGAGAGGACAGAAAGAAGACAACTGAAGAAGCGCTCACTAGCCCAACGCTCTGTGAAGCCAGCCAAGTTCCCGTGGCTGGGCTTCTGGCAGTGCTGAGCCTGAGCCTCTGAGAAAGGGTGGCTTCCCCCAAACCACCCGACGTGGGCCGATTGATGGTGCTGAGTTCACTTTTCCTCTTGAGTAGAGAGACAAAGCTTACAAATGGGATGAGATTGGTGTGGTGTCTGCAAGTGAAGTTATTCCATTTTCAAAGGCTTCGTTCAGAGATTTGGACATGCTCCTTGTAGTTTTAGAACACTTAACTTTTGTTTTGACCCTACACAGCTAGACTAGCTCAGTTGCCATGAGACCGGGTTGTTACAGAGAGAGTTTCTCCGTCGTCTTTCACCTCCTCAGTCTGCCCTGCACACTGTCTCACTGCCCACCATGTTATCTTGCTCCTAAATTTCCCACTTTGTTCCTAGACTTCCCAGAATCCAGAGCCTTGCTAAGCATTCTTCCCTTATAAATTGACACCTCATGTATAATTTCATAAAACAGAAAATGAATAAAAGGAACCAGGACACTGTGACTGTAAAGTTGTGTGATCTCGGGTCACATATAGCTGCATCTATAGCGATGTTCCAGACAGTGCCTCACGGCACCCTCATGAGGCACAGGAAGAAAAGGACTTCGTCTGAGCAAATTGGACAACCAGACTCAGTGAGGAAGTGTATGCCACAACACTGGGCCAGGCTTTCTGATACTCAGCCTTGTGCTCAATCCTCAGCTGCCAGAATCATGCATTCCTACTTTCCTTAGGCCCTGGTTTGCAAGTAGCTTTTGTTTTGAGTTAATGGGAGGGGACTATGATTGATTAGTAATGTCTGCCATGAGCGAAGGCCAGAGTGACACCAGAGGTGAAGTATATTTATGGACCCTTCTCTAAACCCTAAGCAATATGCCTTTTTTTTTCTCTTCAAAATGAAACAGTTTTGAAATTACCTCCTCCTTCCTGTCTCCAGCTAAATAAAATGTTCTGACTGAACAGCCAGAAGGTGGGAAATTTCAGCCTAATGCTACCTGGGAAGGAAGGGTTTGATAAACAATTTAACATTGACTTCAAGATTGCAAAGGGAGTGTTTAATTTGCTCAAGAGACCCACCGTCCTCAAGGACTCCAGGCCATTAGCTTTTGTCCGACTAATGACAAGTGAGTTTTCTATGTTCATTAAAGCAGACTTGGGATTTGGCCGCGGGTTCAGTGAGCTGGAGAGGAAATCACACCAGACTCCAGAGAAATGTTCCTGATTGCTTGTTGTACGTCTGGAAAAGAATAAAATGGTGTTTTCTAGAATCCTCATAAGTCAGACATCTCTCTGGTGTGGATGGGGTGGGGTTGGGGGGCTTTCAGTGGGAACCAGGACTCTTCCTAAAAGAAGTTTTCAGGTCAAGTCAAACTGGCAGAACCTAGGTCAGGTGATCTCACAGTGTGCCTCCCTGCATCCTCCAGGCTGTGCCAACAGAGATGGGGGAGGCTGGACCTGGTGCTGGAGACTCACAGCTTAATAGAGAACTTGAGGTAGCATCCGTATCTGCGGGTGGGTGAGAACAGTGAAGCACACCACTGATGCTTTCTGCTCCTCGAATCCTAAGCCCTGCCTCTCCTCTGGCTCACAGCATTCAGCTACTCTTGGGAGAATAGCCACAGAGATCCCAGAAGACACATCTTGAAAAACAGAGCAAACCTCCATGCCATGTTGCATGGCGCTGTTCCCTGAATCTTTGCTTCAGCTGCCCTGGTCACTAATCTTTGACCCACCTCCCACCTCTCAAATTATTCCCAAGTGTTTATACCACAAGGCCAGGAGGCTGCTGAGACTGCTTGTCTGAACAGTAACTTTGTATAAATCATGTCTGTAGACCAGCAGCAGCAGCCAGGAGGGAGAAGTCTAACCCAGAATCAAGAAAAGAGAGAGTGGAAATGATCACACGGGTGTGACATGGTTAAGAGAAATCGGCACATGTCCTGGTGTGGTTGTGTACACCCGTAACCCCAGCACTCGGGAAGGCTGAGACAGGAAGACTGAGCTCAAAGCCAGCCTGACTACATAGCCAGACTCTGTGTCAAAACAAACAAAACCCCACAAGGGCTTGGGTGATCTCAGTTAGTGAAGCACCTATTTGCAGCATGAAGACCTGAGATCAACCCCCAGAAAGCACTTAAAAAGCAAGACACGTCAGGGCTAGAGAGATGGCTCAGTGGTTAAGAACCCTTCCCGAGGACTCAAGTTCAATTCCCACCCCAGGTGGCTCACCATAGTCTGTAACTCCAGTTCCAGGGGGTCTGTCCCTCTCTTTTGACATCCAAGGGCACTGCATGCATGCGGTGCACATTCACACACTCAGGCAAAGACACACACATAAAATAAATAAGTAAGTATATATACAAATATATAGGAAAATATATATTTATATAAATATATAAGTAAATATATATAAATAAGTAAAAAGCCATGAGTGATGTACAGACTTGTACCTTTAGTGCTGGGGAGGCAGAAGCAACAGGAAGCATGAGGCTCACTGGCCAGCCTATCTAGACTAGTCAGTGAGCTCCAGGCCAAT
>NW_021604644.1:4726069-4726765 GCF_004785775.1 Grammomys surdaster
GAGGGAGAGAGAGAGAGAGAGAGAGAGAGAGAGAGAGAGAGAGAGAGAGAATGAATACCAGCAAAGGCTGATTAAACTGTCCACTAGGAACAGAGGAGAGCCATTAGCATCATTAGGCCTGAAGGGACTTCAGGAGAAAGTGGTTATGAAATCCCAATGCAGTTACATCTGGCAAAGGGACATTGAGAGAAGCATAGCTACTGTCACGTCCCCAGGAATGGAGCTAGGGACCTCACCCTCCATCACCACGCCCCTGCCTCCTGCTGGCACCTTCCAGAAGGCCAGGAAGCTGTCAGTCTTGCAGAGTAGGAAGTAGGGAGACAGGGTGAAAAGCAGAACCAGGAATGGACAGGCTCCAGCACCCTCTGTCAGATATTTGCTGCTTCCTGCTGAGCGTCTAGATCAGCGTTCCCTTCCAGGCCACACCCACTGTGTATGGGGGCAATGGTCTGCACTGTCAACAGAGGTGGTACCAGGGCTGGTGCCAGTCTCACAGCTGCCCCCAACACAGCCCCCCTCTAGCTCCACCAAATGTTGTGAACAAAAGTCCTTATTGTCCTACATAGTTGTGAAGAGCCAGCCAGAAAATCCAGCCAAGAAAAAAATGTCCTCTACTCCTTAAAGCCTGTCTGAGTCCAGGGAGCTTGCTTCTCTCTCTCTCTCTCTCTCTCTCTCTCTCTCTCTCTCTCTCTCTCT
>NW_021604644.1:4726775-4733928 GCF_004785775.1 Grammomys surdaster
TCTCTCTCTCTCTCTCTCTCTCTCTCTCTCTCTCTCTCTCTCTCTCTGTGTGTGTGTCTGTGTGTGTGTGTGTGTGTGTGTATGTGCGCATGTGTCTTTTTCTGTCTGTATATCTGTCTCTCTGAGTGTGTATCTCTGTCTCTCTGTGTCTCTGTCTTCTCTCTGTGTGTCTCTCTATATTTCTATATTACACACACACACACACACACATACACACACCTGGCCCCTCTGTGGGAATAAAAAGTGGCACTTGTTCATTCCAGAATCAATTCCCTTGAAACAGCCAAGACCCCATCCCTGAGGAAAGCATTCAGGAGCCGTTCACTGTCACAATTCTATGAGCACTCAATGACATCCTGCATGTGCCAATCAGTGACAAACTGGTTTTCTTTTAAGGACAAAGAGGGATCCCCATGTCCATCCTGGAAGCCTGAGCTCTCAGCAGAGTTGCTTCTCTGGAGCTGGGACCTGGTCCACATCCTCTAGTGAGTCCCCTACCACTGCTGTGCCCTTCCACTTGCCTCATCCAAAGGAATAGGAGCAGTAACAGTGTCACCGGCACATCTACACACAGCCCCAAGGACACCTATTTTGCTCAAGGGCTGAGTCTGGGAGTTCATTGGGTGACCCAGATATGGCAGCACATACAGCATCATGTGATATGGCTGTTTTCCTGGGCACGTAACAGTTCCAGTTCACCTCTGGGCATATTAAGGGACCGTACCTACCTATCCACTTAGAGCTAGGTGTGGCTGTCACTTGCTTTGGCCCGGTGTGTGAGTGACAGTTCTGTCTGTCACTTCTAACAGGAAGCTTTAAGAGTCCAAACACGATCCACCACCCTTTGTCTCTCCCTCAGTTACAGTGAACAGCACTGTTCCATATAATAGTTGTCCTGTCTGTCAGGGCCTGGCTGACAATGACAACAGCATGGACCAGTGCCTGTGGCTGATTCCTATGAAATGTGGTGTGGGCCTGGGAGGTGCTTGTTACTACAGCATAGACTAGCTGATCCTAACTAATACCCATGGGACCTGTTTGCTTCTCCACTTCACGGCGAGGAACTAGCGTCTAGTGCACAGGCACAGCTAAATATTAGCTGGTTTGCTCAGTGTAAACTGGAATAGAATTAGCTCTTAATAAACATTAGCTAAGATCCTCATCCTACAGAGAACATACGTAGGTGCAGATGGAGATATGACATCACTTTAGGTTAGCTGGTTTTCCCAAGTCTCAGGGAAGTCTCAGGCCCTCAGCCTGGAAAGCCGGCCATGATTTCCTCAGGCCCCCACAGGGTTCTACTGAGCACTTTTTTTCTGCTTCACCAGAAGCCAGAACTTGAGAATCAGCAGCCTCAGCAAATGCCCGCCCTTCCTTGGTTCTTCCCGTCCATCTGGCCATCGACCTTGACTCGTGAGCAATTGCTGCTGACTGTGTGTGAGCTGGCAGTCATGGATTTTCTTTCCTTCTGGGTTAAACCAGCCATCAGTGGATGAGTGTCTATTACCTGAGCTTCCCTGCCTCTGGAAGAGCTGGAAGACTAAGGGGTTAGGGGGTCTTTGACAGCCACAGAGACAGGTACCCTGGAGAACTCTGAGGAGACCCTGCAAACTCTGATCACCAGAACATCTTAATATTCTTGAGTGACAAAGAATGCCATGACTCACCAGTACATTTGTAGCATGCACCACCCAAATTTACTATGGAACATTCTCCTCTTTTAACAAGCATGTTCAAGACTTAGTGGGCACCAGGAACCATAACAGGCTGAGGTTTCTGCCCCCAGCAACTTGCAGTTTGCACAATAACAACAGCAGTTGCGATGGCTAACATTTTGAGTATTATATGGTGCCAGGTATTACCTGCCAATAAAAGATAGGTCAGACACTGTCACCATTTCAAAGATGAAGAAGTTGAGACACAGGGAGGTTATGATGGATGGTTAAAAAAAATGGTGGATTTCAGGCCAGATGGGTCTTGCCACAGAGTCCAATGTCCTAAAGAGTTGCCAGAGAAGGGAGCTGGCATCTCAGATGCTGCTGCTCTCAACAGCCTTGTAGATCTTGCCATTTTCATAGCTCAGATTGAATTACTGGGGCCGAGCTATGAGGGATTTGTGTAGTCACACAGCAAGCAGGTGACAGAACAGGACTCATTCCCAAGGGAATGCTGTTAAATCTTCTTCCATTCAGGAAGTACCCTGCCATGAAAATTGGCGATAGGCTCGTAAAAGAGAGAGGAGCAAAACCAAAAGAATATATATGTATACATATGTATATATACATACACACACAATATATATGTATATATATATTGTGTGTGTGTGTCTGTGTGTATGTATGTATGTATGTATGTATATGAAATTTATGAGGCTGAGATGCACACAAGGGGCAGAGTAGCCCAATGATGGCCAGCTGCATCCTGCGGAGGCTGAGAACCTGCTAGCTGTCTGCTCAGTCTAGTAAGCTGGACACCTCAATAGTCTCAGTCAAGCCATGAAAACCTGGACGTTCCTCAGAGAGCCACTGTTTTGGAGCCCATGTTGGAAAGCTAAGGAAGGTGAAGCCTGCCTCAGCAGTGATAGATGCACTGATTCAGAAAGAAGCGATGAAGCATAGGCTGCCTTTTCCTCAGACCATGTTATACCAGCCCCTCCTCAGAAGGTGCCACCCACTTTGACTGTGGGTCTTCCCCTCTGTTCCATTCACCTTCTCTGTAGATACATGCTCAGAGGTGAGTCTCCCAGATGACTCTAAATCTCATCAAGCTGACAATCAACCATGCAGACACCAGACACTAATAACACATTTAATAGGGACATAAGCGGAGTGAAGGAGGCAATTGAGAGTGACTAGGTCCAGGCTCACGAAGCAGTGCTTTGTAGCAGAGGTAGCATCTGAGGAGAGAGGAGAGAAGAGAATCCTGAAAGAATAGGAAGTCTGGAACTGTCCCACCAGGGGCACAATAACTGGGACATAGGTAGCCTGGGGTTGACATTGCCCATGCCTCTTGAAGGCTGTCCATTTAAGAACCCATTGCCTCTCTTTCCTTTCCTTCATCCCATATCCAGACAACTCCAAGGAGACACCAGTTTTCAGATACTCTGATTCCCCATTCCCAGAGCAGCTAGGGACTGGCCAGACTGGGGGAGTGGGTGGCCCATGAAAACCCAAGCACACACACAGAGACCTGGGCAAATTCTTGAGCCACATTCAATTTCCCTACTGCACTAACATCTCATCTTCATGAATTCACGACTCTTTTGTCCTCTACCTGCTTGTCCCCACCCTGGAAAGAAACAAGGACGAGAGTAAGGAGGAGTAAGATATAGGAACTTTTGGTCTGGAGCAATCATTAAATACTCTCCGCCCATCGGCTGTACTAAACGGAGGTGAGGCCTGTGTGGACAGAGGGCATTGTTAAAACTGCCTTGGTGTGGCAGCAGGAGACCGGGGTAATAGACTTGAAGAGTGTTTTCCAGAGTGTGCTGAGGTGATAGAAACAATCGGCCCCCGAATGGAAGCAATGCTCACAGACCTCTCCCTGGATCCAGATCTGGCAGACAGTGGCAGGAAACCCTCTCCTTGCTCCCTTTCAAGCAGGGCTGAATTAATTCAGGGACTATGCGGGTCTTGTACTCCCTTTTCGATTACAGACAGACCTAGTTTTTGCAGAACTCATTAACTAGCAGGTCTATAGGGACCTGGGCTTCCAAGCCTTGCTGGACAGGTCTCAAGAGCGGGCTTCTGAGGAATCCAGATGTCGGGCACTGGACGAGGCCTGGGAGGAAGTCTGGGCCTTGGGGGATGCTCTAGCTGATCATGTGCATCCAAAGAAGGTCAGTGTGTAGAGGAGGCAGGAAGAGCCTGAACAGGCTGCTTCTCCTGTGTGTGTGTGTGTGTGTGTGTATACATATACATATACATATACATATACATATACATATACATATACATATACATATACATATCACATGAGGCTGTGGCCACTCAGTGTCACACTCTGAGTGCTTGAGCCATGAATTTCCCACAAGTGGCACCCTTCCCCTCACACCTCTGTTGATGACACTGCCTTAAGGTATATTACACCCATAGTGCTCAGTGAGTATGTCCATCCATATCCCAACTCCTGCTGATTTATCAGTCCCCAAGAGCCACGCCTAGGTGTATAGGGTGTTCCATGTTTGATGCTGAGCACCCCAGCAGATAAGTAAATGCAAAAGAGTGACTTCGGGAAAGAAACAGTGAAAGAATGCAATGTTTCCCATAAAACTTCTCAAAGGCTTTGTACTGGTTGGGGAGTAGCGCTAGCCTACTTGAATGGCCATATTTTTAGAGGAGTTTCTGGGTTGGATCCTCACAGAAACAGCGTAACACAACAGGCAACCTAGCTTCAGAAGCCTGTCTACTGAGGGCATGTCCCCGCTCTGAACTTAACAGCTTGATGATGATTTGAGCCTCATCTGCAAAGATGAGGGTGATATAATTTCTTGATCGACCTATTGTTTTAAAAATACTTAATGTCGCTGCTTAGCACCAAACGGTGAGTCATCCATTACCCACATCTTCAGCACCCTCATAGGCTGCTGGCCAACCACAAACATCGTCTCTCGGCTACCTCGGAAACCAAGCTGCTCTGGGTCAATGGGGCCCTCTGGTGGCAAGAACTGAAACTGCTGGGCCGCAGTTCGTTGTCTTTATTTAATCCCACATGAGGCTCTCCCCACCTCCTTCTGTTCACATTTCCTGAGATACCCTTTTATGCATAAACACCGTCGTCTCTAATTTTGGCCAAGTTGCCTTTAATCAAGCTCTTCCTTCCAGCCTGCTCCTCACTGCAGAGCCTTAAATTTATTCCTTTTCTGATTGAAATGCCTGGCCGTGCTGTGCTGCACTGCCCAACACAGCCGCCACTGGCTCCAGTGTACACTGGCACATTTAAGTTTAAGTTCCACACCCTTAGAAATGCTCATTAGAATTAAGCAAAATGAAAAACTTGGTTTCTGTGATGTACGACCACAGAGGCTAGTGGTACCTGAACTAGACTGTGCACTGAGAACCATTTCTGTCACCGCAGACCCTTCCTATGGGCAACACTGCTCCACATTTCTCTAGATAGTCTCTGTAAAGGTGTTCAGGGACAGAGGACTGTGCTGTTCCCATGGTTAAGTGCTTGCCACATGAGTGCAAGGACGAGAGTTCAGTTCCCCACCACCCACCATAGCATGCCTAGTGGGCGTGCTCATCCACCTGTAATTCAAGCCTAGCAAGGCGGAGACAGGGAAAGCCCAGAGCAGGCTGCTGAGTGAGACTAGCCATGGTGAGGAGCTCTGCGTTGGGTTGAGAGGCCCTGTCTTAAGTAAGGTGGAGGAGAGATCCAACCTCAGGCCTCCACATGAACATGCATGAGCGGAACACCATCTTGTCTAATGTTGGCCAAGTTACACTTAATCAAACTCTTCCTTCCGTCCTGACCACACACTTCTACCTCAGAGCCCTAAATCTATTCCTACTCTGGTTGATATACCTGACAGTGTTGTACGCATGCAGCCATACACATATGTGCCTACATCGATGCTAACTTGCATGTGCGCGCGTGCACGCACACACACACACACACAGGAGGAGGAGATCTCTGGAAACAATCTGGAGTTTTGTTACTATCTGAGCAGCATCTCTCGCCTAATTCAAGTTGCTTTTCCTTAACTGTTAACAATCAAAATAAACAGCAAGCACTTCCTAGGGGGCTGTATGGATGTGAAATTGTTTCCCTAACCAGTCTGTAGCTACACCGTTGCCTCCCTTGCTGTCCTGCCCCTGAACGTGGTCTCAAATGTAGCCCTTACAGCCCCAGCCTCCAGGAGAACAGATGGGGATAGAAGGTGGCTAATAGTTCCCTTTCAGCTCTAAGAAAAGTTTGGCTTCTAGAAATGTCTTTTCAACAGAGGTTTTTTGTTAAAGGACCGTGGGGAGTCACAAAAGATTTATTACCTTGGAGCTTTGTGGGGGATGTGGGAGCTGGATGACCACTGACTATTGATTTCCACAGAACCGTCCAGGTCTGGAGGGCTAAACACTAAAACTCACCTGGGGCAGTTGGTACTTAGAGTTGGTTCCCTAACCACAGGCACTCAGGGACTCCTGTGAGCACTGTTAAAGGCTTGGCCTGGCAAGAAGGAAGGAGAGAATAAAGCCTCCCGTCATCTCTACTTCCAACTCAGACAGAAAATATCCTTTTAAAGTTGTCCCTTTTGCTCTAAAGGGAGCAGGGTGGACCTTGGTAGACTGTCTCCTGCTCCTGTCTTGGTGTGACTACCCAGCATCCTGACAATGTCAGAAACAGACTCAGCCTGATATCCGCTTCCCCTGAGGGAGATGAAGTCCTTACAAACAGGTTCCATGTGACAGCTCAGAGGACGGATGCGATTACTATCGGAGATGCCTGTTACATACTCTCTACCTTTGCTTAGAAAAACAGCTTAGAAAGGGACCACCCTGCCCTGCTCCCACCTCCCCTAGGCTGGCCCAGTCACAACTCCCCTTCACCCACTGCCACCCTGAGAACAGGCTGGAGCAGGAGGCCTTACAGGCTTGAGGATGAAAGTACCCTGCAGAGTAGGCCTTACTGGGCTGAGCATGAGCAGAGGAGCAAGCAGGAAAGCCAGTGTGGGAGCAAACCGGAGCAAGAAGCCTCAAGAACAGCAAATGTGAACCCAACCTCTGAAATGGAAGTTGTTAAGTTGGAGAACAGAGGTGGCTGAGGCCTTTCCTGGCCCTGTGAGGTCCACCTGTGCCTTTTGAAAAGGTGTGTCCAGAGTCTCTGTGTGACCCCTCCCCTTTTAAAGTACCTGGTGATGCTGGGATCAACCTCAGGGCCTTGCACATGCTAGGCAAGTATGCCACCACTGAGCTATGTCCCCCAACCCTCTACCTCCCTTTCAACCGAATTTCTTGGCTGGGTTCTACACCTTGCCTCTCAATAACTCCGGGCCAAGTCTCTGTCTTTGAGCAGAGCTGTGAGGAAATGATGGTTTGTGCTGATCTCTAGATCTCCCCTCTCAGGGATGAGAGTTTTTTTAAAACACTGTGTGAGGCCTTAAGGACCTGAAAGGAGGAAGCCAGGTACACAGACAGGGACTCAGCATCAAAGGAGG
>NW_021604644.1:4733938-4744756 GCF_004785775.1 Grammomys surdaster
GGGGAGTATACAAGACAGAAAAGCAAGGAAAAGCTCAAGCTAAGTCTAGGTAGTTGGTGTCTATAGAGAGTGCCTGAGCCAGAGTTTGGGGCCATTTTCCTGATTTCACTGATGCTGATGAAGCAATGAATAGACATTATCACCGCCATGTTTAAGGAGGAAATGTTGAGAGTTCATTTGTCTTAGTTAGGGTTTCACTGCTGTGAACAGACACTGCGACCAAGGCAAGTCTTATAAGGACAACATTTAATTGGGGCTGGCTTACAGCTTCAGAGGTTCAGTCCATTATCATCAAGGTGGGAACATGGCAGCATCCAGGCAGGCACGGTGCAGGAGGAGCTGAGAGTTCTACATCTTCATCTGAAGGCTGCTACAGAATACTGACTTCCAGGCAGCTAGGATGAGGGTCTTAAAGCCCACGTCCACAGTGACACACCTACTCCAACAAGGCCACACATGCTCCAACAGGGCCACACCTTCTAATAATGCCACTCCCTGGGCAGAGCATATACAAACCATCTCATCTTTTATCTACATGTGGTTTCTCATAGTGTTGAGCAGCTAAGGGGCAGTTCAACACGACCTCCAAGATGTGGGAGCCTCTCCCAGACCCTGTGTATACTGTTCTAGTTACAACACTACACACAGCCATCTCCACCAACCAACCATCATGAAAAACTGCTGTGACAGGCATCAGACTAACTTCTGCCACTTGTGACACAGTTGTCAGGCAAACCAAACCCTTAGAATATTTTTTTTAATTTTTAAATATTTATCTTACATATATATGTGTGTGCCTGCATGTATGTGTGTCCACAGAGGCCAGAAGAGGGGCATGGGATACCCTGGAACTTGAGTTATATGTGGTTGTGAGTTGCCATGTGGGTGCTGGGATTTGAACTCCATTCTCTGCAAAAGCAGCCAGCGTTCTTAACCACCGAGTCATCTCTGCCACCCCAATTCTGATAGTATTAAAAATACTCACACCAGTTAAAATTTGATTGTCTCTTTGAGATCAAGAGTGGTAAGTAAGGGTTATGGTTTAAATATGCAGTGTCTTCCAAAGGCTCAGGATTGAAATGTGTAGTCCCTAGATTGTGGTACCACTTAGAGAATCTGGAAACTTAGGATGTGGGGAGGAACCAGAAGAAACGGGTCGCTGGAAAATGGGCTTTGGAGGTACATTATTCCTGGCTGCTGCCTGCCTCATTCTCTGTTTCCTGGTACATATTCCACCACCAAACTGTACAGTAAAAGGCTCTACCATGCCCTCCCCACCATAGTGAATCGATCCCTCTGAAACCAGGAGCCAAAATAAGTCCTTGCTCTTTTAAGTTGCTTCATCGGGTATTAATAACAAGCTCACTACTACACGGTTCGCCTCACTCACCAGTGAAAGCAGCTTAGAGCCTTAGGTGAGGATTCTGAGGGCCAGAGTGAGGATTGATGGGTGACTTAGATTTTACACAGTGAAAAGTGGGACAATGAAGAAGGTGATGATGGGTAAAGGGGTTCGACCGTTCATCCATGGAAACAATCCTACTCAGAACCCTGGGGACACTGGGCACCTGCACCAACAAAGACCAGGGTTAGGTGTGGAGACCAATAAGCAGCAGTTGGAACACCTGCAGTCAGAGGCTTCGGCTGAGAGCACAGTCGGAGGTGGCAGCTGCCCCAAGGCTCCTGTCAACCGTGATGGCAGAGCCAGCCTCAGCACAATCCTGCAAGGTCACCGTGTCCCCTCCTGCCAGTGGCCCCCTCATCTTATCCAGGGGGCAATCCTGTACCTGCTTCATCAAGAAACTCAGTGTTCATTAAGGCTGTGATTCCCAGCCTGGCAGCCGTGCCGGTGTGGTGGTCCCTGAAGCCCTTCACATGTCCGTTTATCTGTCTCAGAGACTGGCTAGGTCCCCAAACCAAAGGAAACTCAGGGACCTGCCCAGGTCCCAGAGGGGTCCCACCGCAGGGCATGCACCTCATTTCTGACACCTGCACCAGTTCTCTCCCTCTCTCTCAGCCCTCCCTTCACTCCCTCTCCTACAGGGAAGCACTGACTTCCAGCCTTGAATGAAATAGAAACTGACAGTGTACAGCCATGTTAGGCCTAAGCTACAGAGGAGTCATGCAATTATCTTTGTCAGAATTCATCTTGTCACCGTCCCTCTACTCTTTGGATTGTAGCTACTGAGATCTTTGAGAAGTTTGAGGAGACTCGGGATAACGTGGAGGAAGGGCTAGGAACATATCTAGAAGAATGTGGCTTCAGATTGAAATAAAAAGGTCCAAATAAGCAATGTGTGAGCATGATGGGCTGAAGAGAGAGAACTCAGAACCCCAACAGCAAGAGACCTTAGAGGCAACCCATCTGACTCTTGCCCCAATTTCAAGCCCCCTTCACTCCTCAATTCAGGGGCAGAGCCCAGACCCCTATAGCACTTGGGTGTGGGGGACTCTTACTACATTCCCTCAGAGTTTGGCTCAAAAATACTCCCTGAGGAGACTCGTCTTGGATTGAAAGAGCCTAGCCCAACCCAAGAACAACCCAGGAAAGGATGAACACAGGCAGGCTTTTTCACCAACCCCTAATCTCTTCACACAAGCACACCCCACCCGCGTCCCGGAGTCACTGAGCTGCAGGGACCTCAGAGGTCATCCAGCCCAGGTGTCCAAGTCTGGGAAATCAATTTACTGAACTGAAAGTGATTTTAAAATGAAATCGAAGAGAGGGGATAATGTCAGAATATATTGTTTTCAGTGAAAGAAATTGCTTTGTGAAACTTTTGTTTCAGGAGTCTCTCTCTCTCTCTCTCTCTCTCTCTCTCTCTCTCTCTCTCTCTCTGTGTGTGTGTGTGTGTGTGTGTTAGTTCAAATTACAAATCTGTTTCTATGGGTCACAGTAGCAAATGTTTGAAAGCCACTGAGTTAGCCCACACCCAAACTACCTTTATTACATTTTCACTAATTCATACGCCATTTCTTGTCACCACTCACCCCTCCTCAGGAACCACAAGCCCAGAGCTCCTGTTCCTGTCCACTGCTCTGTGCCTAGGGTTCCTTCCTCCTGTGGGCTCGTTTGTGTCTCCTGTCCCCTCCCACGGGCCTTCTCTTGCCCTCTGACCATCCATTCTGAATAACCCCACTTCCAACAGCTCTACCTTGAGTAGAGCCCATGCCCTTTGGGGGTTATTTTTCTCTTGCCTGTCCAGCACCCCTTCTGAAAGCAAGACCTTGGCCTTCACTCTGGGCTACCATCTCTGCCTAGCTCATGCTCTGCAATTTGAGTGAATGGTTCCATCCCTGGCTCCAGAAATGGCCAATGTGAACATCCCAGGGACTGGAGCCAGAGTGGGAATCTGATTCAAGCTGATCTAACCAGACACAACCGGAGACTCCAGCCAAAATTCTTAGAGAAGATGTCTAAGAAACTAAGACAGTAGACAAGAAGTGTCAAACTACTATAGTGTCCATCTTTGCCAAAGCCTAGGGAAAGATCTGCTGTTGAATGGAGCCTTCACAAATGAAAGAATGAAAAATGGAAACAGAAGGAGGGAAGGGAGAGAGACTACTAGATCTCTCTCAAAACTCACTAAACCACATCCTCCTAAAGGTTATGTGAGCACCTAACCCTCTGTGTTTGGAAAGAGGGTCTTTATGGAAGTTGTCAAGTCAAACTGAGTAGATCGGAGTGGGGCTTTAACCATATAATGACCAGAATTCTTATAAAAGAGGAAATCCCAACAGAGAAAAGGGTAGTGTATAGACCTGTGAGGGAAGCAGGAGAGGACAGTGTGAAGATGCCTGACAGAAATGAAAGGGACAATGTGAAGACCCACTTGGGGGAATGAGAGGAGGGTTGCGTATGTAGGGCATGTGGGAGCGAGTTACCAGACAGACCTAAGAACTGGCAAGGCTGAGTGAGCTCAGACCCCTGCAATCTCAGATATCTGAGACCAACAGGAGTGGAGCTGTTCCCTACTTGTCTGCATGCCTGCTCTGGAATTCAGAACCATGGACCATGGGCACTGATTCGTGAAGTATAACATTTGGACGTCTTCTCCATGTGAACGAGGTATCTAGATAGCCTTGAGCCTTCAGCTAATGAGCTTTTGTTCATGGGTATTCCTCCCCACAAAAGGTATTTAATGCCTGGTTCATTCATCCCGAATAAAGTCTATTCATTTACATCCATCATCAAATAAACCTGTATGAAGAAGCAAGGATCATCTCAGAAAGCTGTTTCTTTAAAGATTGCCACAGGGAGGGCCTTCAACTAAAGAGCCGCACCTAAGACTCCCACGGAAGGCTTTCTTCCCTCCAGCCCTTCCAGTACTCAGTGGCACTCGCTCCCAATCAGACCAGGTTCTGCCCTTGGACGTCATCTCCCCTTCCTGTCACATGGACGCTGTGAGGGGATGCACAGACCACAGACTCCCAGTATACTGGCTGCACCCAGATACCCAGAGAGGAGACTGGGGACCACAGCATTCATCCCAGACTCTACTGTTTCCTTTTCTGCTCCTCTGAAGGAAGACATGGGCTGTGGACCTCCATTTCAGACTGCATTCTGCCTTCTCTGAAGAAGTGACACGCTGACGGCACCCCAGGCACCCACAGCTGAAGGGAAGAATGAGGTACAGCAGGTGTGAAGATCCAGATAGGAGGAGTGTGGATAGGCCCTGTAGGGTTCAGAGGGAGAATGGCCCTGAAGACACCTTGACTTAAGACTTGAGTTAGGCGCTAATAAATTTCTGTTGTTTGGAGAGGCAAGATGGCTTAGCAAGTAAAAGCACTTGTCAGATGAGCCTGACTGTCTGAGTTTGATCTCCAAAACTCATACAGATAGGAGAGAACTGACTACGCCAAGTTGTCCTCTGACCTCCATATGTACAACATCACACACACACACACACACACCACCACCACCAACACCAACACCAACAACTATGTACATTTCCAGAAGCCTTCCTATGTCTGCACAAAAAAAAAAAAAAACCAGTTACACAGATTAGCTCCCCAGATATTTGTAGAAACCCTTAAAAGCAAATGGGGGAACTGAGACACACAGATGTCAAGTAACCCACAAGCTCATGGGTGAGCAGTATTCAAAAACCAGGACATGCTGACTACAGGCAAAACCTTTTCCAGAGACACAGTATCCTAGGCCCAGTGAGAACAAAGAGGTTGAGCCCACGTACCTGTGGGGCCTCAGGGAGTGGACTCAGAGTCAGGATGAAGCAGAGAGGGAGAAAGAATAGGAGGAGCAAAGGGAGAAAGGGGAAGAAGATGAAGAAAAGGACAGACAAGGAGGGGGAAGGAAGAGAAGGAGGAGGGAAATAAGAAGTGGGAGGTGGGGGAGGAGGAAGAGCCATGAAAACTGTCTTAAATCCACTGGTGCCAGCATTCAGGGGACAGCCCACAGTGGAGCCAAGATGATGTTCCGGGCAGGGAAATGTAGCCTGAATAAAAACTGAGTGATGGATTTGAATGATGCGGGACCTCATGCTGCTGCCTGTGAACATGTTGGAGAGAATTTGGGAGGATCTGGTGGAGGCAGTTTGATAATCCTTATTGTCTGAAGTGGTTTGAATATGCTTGACCCAGGGAGTGGCACTATTAGGAGGAGGTGTGGCCTTGTTGAAGAAAGTGTGTCACTGTGCAGGTAAACTTTTGAGGTAATATATATGCTCAAGCTCCACCCAGTGCAGAAGAGACCCTCTTCCTGGCTGCCTTCGGATCAAGATACAGAACTCTCAGCTCCTTCTCCAGCACCATGCCTGCCTGCACGCTGTCATGCTTCCTGCCATGTTGATAATGGACTGAACCTCTGAACCTGTAAGCCAGCCCCAATTGAATGTTGTCCTTTAAAAGAGTTGCCTTGATCATGGCGTTTCTTCACAACAATTAAAACCCCAAGATTTACATTGATCATGATGGGAAGCCAGAAGAAGAGACCAAGAAGGCATGAAAGGCTTGAGGGGAAACAAGAATTTGGGATGTAGGTCAATTGGAAGGATACCTGCTTGATATATATGAGGTCCTGAGTTCAATCTCCCCGACCCAGATACACCACAATAACAAAAAACACAGTGAATGTTGCCGTCATTCACAGGGCAGAGAGACTCATGCAGGAGAAGGCCTATCCCACAGCACCCTAGGGCTCATGAGAGGATGGTCTACTAGGAATGGGGCTGGGGGCATTGAGACAACTGACTGACACCACCAATACAGTCCCTCAGTTGACAGCCTTCATTAGACAGAACATCACAAATGACTTACTTTGAACTTCCAATATTTGATAGACTAAACAAGAACAATTATTCCTAATAAAAGGATCAGTATTTGGTTTTCTAAGCTCCCAAGGAAATGACTGTCCAACAGTAGGGTCAAAACTCTCCTTCAAATGCCACATAAACACAGCCCTGCCTCATAGCTTAGGGGTTTGCTGCTGTGAACACACAGGGATCAAGGCAACTCTTACAAGGACAACATTTAATTGGGGCTGGCTTACAGGGTCAGAAGGTCAGTCCATTATCATCAAAATGGGAGCATCATAGCATCTAGGCAAGCATGGTGCAGGCAGAGCTGAGAGTGCTACATCTTCATCTGAAGGTTGCAAGCAGAATATTGGCTTCCAGGCAGCTAGGATGAGGGTCTAAAAGCCCACTCCCACAGTGACACACCTACTCTAACAGGGCCACACCTTCTACTAGTCCCATTTCTTGGGCGGAACATATACAAACCATCACACCTCATTCTAATGTTCTGTTTGTGAGGTAAAGGTTAGTGTTGAAGAGCAGGTGGGAATTAATCTTGCTCACTGAGACCTCCTCAGCCTGGGTCTAAATTATAGCTCACATGGCCCCTGAAGATCTTTTTTTTAATTTAATTTTTATTGAATATTTTATTTATTTACAATACAGATGTCATCCTCTTTCCCCATTTCCCCTCCCTAGAACCTCCTATCCCATCTCCCCTCCTCCTCTATGTTTTTATACCATTTTGATTACATGCATGTATTAAGGTCAGTTCTAGGTTGAGGGTCTAGCAATACAATAGGTGCAAATAGTCAAGGAATGAGCAAGACAATAAACACAAATAGTCAAAGAAAGAGTAAGGCATTAGATCCTATTATGTGAACACTCCTGAGATCACTGTTTCTAAGGGCTTATCAGGATGACCAAAGTATCTGAGCCTACTTTCCTGTCCTAGCCCAAGGTCATTTTCATGTCTGAAGCCTACTTCTTTGTTCTAGCCTAAGATTTAGATTCCTGTCTGAAATTACTTCTTTGTTCTAGCCTAATGTCAGATTCCTGCATGAAGCCTACTTCCTTGTCCTTGGCCAATGTCATATTCCTGCCAAGCAGCCCATTTCCTTGTCCTTGGCCCATGTCAGATTCTTGCCAAGCAGCCCCAAAGGCTCTCCGCCTCTCCCCATTTTTTTATTTCATTAACAAGACTGAGCCTGTCTCAGGTCGTTCTGACAAGAATGCCTTCCTTACCTGTCACGGAATATGCATTATCAAAAGCAATGCACTTCTGTCATACGGTTGGTAAGGCTCTGCAGAATCGTACCCGTCTTGTCTGGAATCACATGCTGACAGGAGCCTGATATACCTGTCTCCTGAGAGGCACTGCCGGAGCCTGACATATACAGAGGTGGATGCTCACAGCTAACCATCAAACTGACCACAGGGTTCCCAGTGGAGGAGTTAGAGAGAAGACTGAAGGAGTTGAAGGGGCTTGTGGCCCCATGGAGAGAGCAACAATACCAACCAACCAGAGCTCCCTGGGTCTAAATAGCTAGCCTGGGAACACACGTGGAGGGACCCATGTCTCTAGCTGCATTTATAGAGGAGAATGGACTTGTCGGGCATCAGTGGGAGAGGAAGGGCCTTGGTTCCTTGAAGGCTGGATGCCCCAGTAGGTGCCCCAGTAGGTGGAAAATTGATGGAGGGGAGGTGGGAGTGGAGGGTGGGTGGGGGCACACCCTCATAGAAATAGGAGGGGGAGGATGGGTTAAGGGGTTTCTGGGAGTGAGGATGGGGAAAGGAGATAACATCTGAAATGTAGATCAATAAAGTACCCAATAATAAAAAAAAGAAAAAGAAAAACAAACAAACAAACAGTGGAACTGGCTGTGGCAGTCGAACATTTGAGACTCTCTAGCAGCAATTTAACATACCCCATGTTATGGGGATTCCTTATAACTGTCAAGGACAAGAGACTGTGGAACGGGCCCATGGAACTTTAAAACAATATCTCCATAAAATAAAAAAGGGGGAGACATACCCCTGTACACCACAAATTTATTTAAATCTTATTCTTTTTATTTTAAAGTTTTTTTTTTAATTTGGATGCCAAGGAACTTTCTGCTGTGTGTCTATGGCACTCTACAACTAGGCATATTTATGCATAGGTGAAAGGAAAGGATCCACGTACTGGCATAAGGCATGACCCCAATCAGGTATTAAATATGAGGAAGAGGGAATGTTTGTGTCTTTTCTGCAGGATGCTGAAGGAGCATGGTGGCTGTCAGAGCAATGGGTGAGACATGCTGATGCCAGGACAAAGAGTGATGCTGACCTGTGAGCTTGCTGTGTGCCCTGACAATGGTGACTGGGAAGCTGTATTGGACATATGTTCCCAACCCGCCATTGCTTACCTATACCCCTGATGGGACAAGCTGCCTTGCCTCAAGTTCTTAGACATTGTAGAACAGAGAATCAAAAAGAGAAGTTATAATGCCTTTTGTATTGTTATTAAATGTGACGAGTTATTCAGACTCAATCATGGACTGGTCTAGAAATCAATCCAATATTGGAAATAACAGCTTGAAGATCTTTCATGACTTTCCATCCATTCCTTTGGAGTACTTAGCCAAGGTTAGGAAGCAACAAACTCACTTTTCCAGTCAGACAAGATCCTGAGGGGACGCTTTCCTGCTGTCTCTCTGTGATTCTGCCACAGGTGCCCAGGCAGGCAGGGAGTAGACTCCTATCCCTGAGTATCCATGTTGTTCTCACATGTTTCTGCGCTCCGTTGTGAGTACATATGTGTTCACTTGCATGTACAGATGTGAGGTCAACCCTGAGTATCATTCCTCATGAGCCTTTCTCCTCGTTTTTTGAGACAGGATCTCTCATCAGCCTGCAGCTGGCTGGCCCACCCAGGGAACCCTCCTGTCTCCACACCCTTGGACCACCACACCCATCTTTTTCACACAGATTCAGGGGCCTGAATTCAGGGCCTGATGCTTGATGGAGCAATAGATTACCAACTAAGCCATCTTTCCAGCCTGCTACCACAAATCTGAATAAGGGAAGGGCTCTGGGGCCAGGGGCAGTTTAACAAATGTCCTCAACTACCTCAGGTACCAATTTATTTTTTCAACCCAACTTCCAGCTAAAGTCAAAAGGAAGATTAGGGGGGAAATGGAGGTGGGGAAAGGGAAAAGGGAAAAGGAGGAAGAGAGTGGGGAAGTGGGGTCAGGGAGAAAGGACAAAAGAACCCAGCGTGGAAATAAAGCACCAAGGGCTCTCTGTGTGCTGGTTTGTCCTCATGAGACCCCCCATTGCCAGGACCCTGAGCTATGACTCATTTTTCTCACCCAGCATGGGCTCAAAGCTCCCTCCTTCACAAAAGGAGGGACAGAGCTGCTGGTGGACAGTACCAATTTGACCCCTTCTTTCTCTGTGAACTAGACCTCGGGCCAGCGAGAGGGCTCTGTGGGTAAATGCACTTGCTGATAAGCCAGACACGCTGCTTGACCCCTGAGACTTACCTGGTGGGAGAATCAAGTCTGTCCGGGTGTCCTTTGACCTCTACACATGTGCAGTGGCATGACACACACACAAATAAGTAAGTATGGGGCTGGAGAGATGGCTCAGCGGTTAAGAGCATTGACTGCTCTTCCAGAGGTCCTGAGTTCAAATCCCAGCAACCACATGGTGGCTCACACCATCTGTAATGAGATCTGATGCTCTCTTCTGGTGTGTCTGAAGACAGCCACAGTATACTCGTATACATTAAATAAATCAATCTTTTTTAAAAAATTCCTCTAAAAATAAATAAATAAATACCTCTTAAGTGAGTAAATGAAATACTATATTACACATATACAGGGGCTGGCCCTCCTGCTTCCTGAGGACAGGTAGAGATTTTTTTAAAAAGTCTTCTCTGGACCCCATGAAGCTTAAAACGTATAACCAATGAATGACATACACAGGCCCTAGGGTAGCCTATCTGGGCTCCCTATTCCCCAGGTTCCTGAGATGCTATGCCCTGGGGGTTGTTATTATTATTTTTATAGTTGTTTAATTTTTTATCTATGTTTGTTGTGTCTGTGTAAGTATATACCACATGTGTCTGGGTGCCTGTGTAGGCCAGAAGAGGGTGTCATCTCCCCCAATCTGGTGTTATAGATGGTTGTGGGCCACCTAACATGGATCCTGAGAACCAAGGATTATTCTTAGATTAACAACTAGTGAGGTACTGATCCCAGGATAGTGCTGGTTAAGGAAGTCAGTCAGATTTCCCTTACTATAAAAACTATCTGAGGTCATCCTTGGTAAGTATTCTTCACTAATCAGTCAGATTTCCCTTACTATAAAAACTATCTGAGGTCATTCTTGATAAGTATTCTTCACTAATGAAATGAGCCAGCTCAAGACAAAGTATAAGGCAGGTTTATAGGGGGAGGCTCTCAGGCGAGTTTACAGATCTCACAGGAGAGAGTCAGTGAAGCCACCTTGCAGAGGGAAACAGAGGAGGAAGGGAAGAAAAAGCATGCACACAGAGAGAGGCAGAGAGACAGAGAGA
>NW_021604644.1:4744856-4751026 GCF_004785775.1 Grammomys surdaster
GGGAGAGGGAGAGGGAGAGGGAGAGGGAGAGGGAGAGGAGAGAAAAAGATCAGACCAAATGTCTAAATGATGTAGTGAAGAGCCACTGGGTGAGAGGAAGCCCAGCCCCTGGATTGGACAATTCAGGGTAGAGAGCAAGGTGTTTCAGTCATGTCCCATAACAGGTAGGGACTGAGGGACGCTGGGAGAACCTGGAGGCCCCATCTGCTTTGGAATGTAAAAGAGGTACCTCAGCTGCTGTCCCAGGTCTAAATCCCAACATCCCAGTCTTCTGTTGATAATAAATGAATAAGATATAGCATAATCATCTATGTCTACTTCCTGCTGGCATTGGGTCATTGTTGTTGGAGGTCCAAAAGCTGGAACGTTGGCCAGGTCCAGGAAGAGCAGGCTGTTATCCAAGCTGCAGGTCCATCTGGGACTAGGGACATGAAGGCCCAATTGAAGCAGTTTGTGGGGCTGGACCAGAGCACCTGTGGGTAGCTGGAGCTGTCCTACATGCAGGAAACACCTGGACTTGGTAGGATGCTGTAACAGATACACACACACACACACACACACACACACACACACACTAGGGGCAGAAGATAAAGTTAAGGAGTTTAGGGAAAACATTTTTTTCTTTGGTGTACCTTTGAAACTTTTAGGGCCATGGTCCCCAGGTACAGGAAAAGAGGAATATATACCACTGTCAGGAATAGACAAGTGAGGGGGGAATAGGCTGTTGATTGACAGTACTTATCTGGAGTCCATTTGACCTGTGAGAGGTAGATCCAAGCAGATTCTCTGAAACTTACAATCTGCTTATAAAGAGAAAGGTTTATTTTGGCTTACAGTTTTGGAGCTTTGAATCCATGGGTGATTGGCCTGTGGCCAGACTGCTTATTATAGCAAAAGTGTGTAACAAAGCAACACCATCCCTCTCAGCTGCTAGGAAAGCCAAAAGAAGAAAATGAAAGCTACACTCTGGGGTCAATTTAGCATTGGAAGATTTTGAGAGGGTTTAATGTTCTGGCCATAGTAGTATTCTGTCTCAAGATCATGGGCACACTGCAGATGCAGTTTTCAGAGACCTTGACAGTCAGCCTCCCAGTCTTCAGGACAGACTAACTTGAAGAGCTATCCCCTGAACCCTGATACCATCACTCCAGAGACTGAGTGAGGGACAGCACCCTGAGAACATTCCTTCACTGTGGGTCTCCCTTCTCCCAGGGCTGTTAGCCACTGGCCCTCGAGGATGAAGAGAACAAAGTTGACAAACAAGGTTTCAGATGGCATGTGAGTACAAATGGTAATATTTACACGCCGGGACTAGCTTTGGGGGAGGACACAGATCAACTTTACTCAGGGCAAATCAAAGGTTATATAGTTTTGGGTTAAGGGAGTAGGAATATCCAGGTTGGGCAAAGGTCATTGGCTAAAAGCTAAGGTACCTCATTAGCATGGGAAAGCATCTCAGAAATCCCAGGTTCTAGCTGAATGGGTTCTTATTGGGAGAAAGGAAGTTGAATCTATAATCTAACCAAGGCTACCTGACATCCCGAAGGTAGAGGTGTGGGGTTGAGGGTGGAATTCCCCAGACTAGGTCAGAGAAAGAGAAGCCCTGCAGACATTGTAGGGTCTGAAGAGTCCACCATTTTGCACTGAGCTCAGAAGGCTATCTGGACAACAGTAGATTTTGACCTTAATTAGGAGGGCCACACTTCATCATGCTCCAGTGAGCCATTCACAGCAAGGAAAGGTCTGTGCTGTCCTCTGGGATAAAAACTGACGCATCAGAGTTGAGATAACACCATCAACACCAAAGATTCCCAGATATCTCTGTTCTTCTTCATTCTATGCCTTTCTGTTTTTCTGGACCTAGAATGCCACCAGCACCAAGCACTTCCAAGGAAAAGAGAAACTGTGATTTGGGATATGGACCCAGATAGGAGTCAGAAAGAGAACTCGAAGCCCTCACATCCCAGAAAGTCCTGCGCAGGAGTTTACCCAAGGCCCCCAACTTCCAGCTCTCTTATTTACACTCGTTCCCAGCCACCTCAGAGTGAACAGACAGCAGTTCTCCTCTTCCTAAGTGATCTCTTTCAAATGTAAACCGGGTCATTCCTTACCTGTATAAAGATCTTTTATGGCTTTCTCTGCCCCTTAGAATAAAAGTCGAGTTCCTTACTCCATTCTGTGGGGTGCTGGAATTTGCTTCTCCCAGAGACAGTGCATGATTTGTGAGCTTCTTACCACACTCCCGTCTTCTCATTCCCAGCCATGTGCTCTGAGCAAGCCACTGTCTTTCATCTCCTTATGCCCTGGCACCAAACTGAAATGGAAACTTCTGGTTTCCTTAACAACTCGGTTGTGTCACGTGGTGTTTTTCTGGAAGCTGTCTTGTGAGAGGAAATGTGTTTTGCTGAAAACAGACAGTTGAGAGGGCCTGCGATGTTTAGAAAGAGTATAAACGGAACCTCACAGACAGAGCCTGCTCTTGCATTGCTATGCTGGTCTTTGCTGCCCTTCACTGGTCTTCGCTGGTCTTCACTTGTAGAGAGAAATGTGCCAAAAAACTTGTCTTGGTATTCTGACTGATTCTGGCTGCTTCCGCTGACCCATTCGACTTGTGCAGATTTGGCGGAGCCTCGCTGTTTCTGCTGGATCTTGCCACCACCGCTACTGATTCGTGTTTGCTGTTTGCTGTTGAACTGGGCTGCAGGTATCCTGACAACAGAAAATGGAATCGCTCCCAATTAGTTACTTTTAAACAGGTCCACAACACTCTTTTCCTATTAACCTTCTTTTTTCCTACCTCTGGTCAGTGGGTTAGAAGGGAGGTCGAAGCATTTAAGAACATTGTAGTTCTGGACAGGGTTCTAAATAATAAAGTCGGCCTTGCAAAAAATCTAAGCCTACACTAAACTTCAACTTAAACACAGCCTCCTCAGAGCACCCTTCTCTGGACACTCACTGAAAGGAAGGTCTCCTCACGCTCCTCCTCTCAGGCCCATGGCTCTTTCTCTTCGCTGCACATGCGTCACACATGTGCACCGTTCCTTGTGTGCAGTCGACCTGCCCTGGTTGACATTGTCCTGGAAAAGCCTAGAACAAGTATATGAAGGCTCCTCCATAATTATTTGTTAGCTAGATGAACTAATTTACTAAGTAAACATTTATTGGGGCTTCCAAATTGCGACAAGGATCAAGTGAGATAACATTATACAAATATGAACGGTCTCTCTCATCTGATGTTTCTGCCCACAACAAACTGGCAGGCAACAGCCAACCCTGCCTGCTTTGGGATGTTTCCAGTGTAGTCTCAACAACAGCACTGAAAGGTCAAGGATTCACCACAGGCTACACAACAAGGGTCATTTACAGTCCAATCATTTGGATTAATCTCCTGACAGTTCTGATCTATTTTTGTCAAGAAAGCAAATAAATATATATTGATATTTAAGAGGCTCAGTCATGTGGCATTCACTAAAATATGGCTGCATTTTCCACAGTCATTGTCTCTGGAAGCTCATTCCCAGCTGTGCTGGCTCATTTAGCTAATCTACAGTAAGTACGGTATTGATCCAAGCAGCCAGGGAGGAGGCATTAGCCCAGCCCAAGGAAGGGTGATTGCTTTGGCTGCATCGTCACTTCATAAACTGGCTGAAGCCGAAAAGCCATGCTGCGCATTTTGGAAGTCATCCCTCTGTCACTCTCACTCCCCCTGACCTGACCTATCACACACACACACACACACACACACACACACACACACACGGTAACATCTGAGGACTTTCACAGGACGGTACAGCATGAAGCAAGATCCCAGAGAGACAGTCCCACTTCCATGAAGGCTCTTTCCGTTCACTTCATCGCTCTTCCCTAACTGGGAATATTTCACAAACATAATGCGCACTGCTTGCTAAGATGAACCAAACAGACATTCTCTCATGATGCTTATGGAGATAGAATCGAACACAATCAATCGGACAGCCAAGTTAGCAGATCAAAGTGCTCCTCTTCTCTGACTCTATACTCTGGCTTCCCTGAGCCTACTCTCAATGAATAATCATGGATATGCCCATAGTCACTATAAATATTATAAATAGGATAGGGCTGAATAAACTAGTGTATGTTTTTCCAAGCAATATTCTTTAACCATGGGAAGCATTTGTGGGGAAGGAGGAGACGGGGAGAAACAGCTTTTAAACACTGCAGACAATTTGTACGTCATCACTCAGAGGTGTTTCAACTTGCAATTATACACAGGAAAAATGCACTGGTTAAAGAGGGTGGGTCACAGGGAATGAGAGAATGCAATTCTGTCTACATCTGAAATAATAAAAATTAAAAGATATGCTTTGAAGATACATATACCAAAATATTAACAGTCCTTGCGGGGTTTCAAGGTTTTATCTTCTTTCTGAGAGGTGATCTAGATTTTTCATATTTTCTAAATTGGCAGCATATTTTTGTAGAATCAAAAAGAGAAAAGTTCAGCTTTGCTTGTGGATACACACCAGTGAGCACCTACTGTCTGTGGGGTCTATGAAGCCACACTGGAGGCAAGAAGAGCTACGAAGAGCCTCAAGAGGAAGAGTGTAGCTTGTGTAACGGCTGGGAGCTGGGAGCTGGCATAGTGTTGCAGGCCTGTACCTTGGGGTGCACTCCCAGTACCTTGGAGGTGGAGGCAGGAGGACTAGGAGATCAAGGTCATTTTTTGATGTCTTAGTTACTGTCCTATTTCTATGAAAAGGTACCACAACCAAAACAACTCTTATTTTTAAAAAATCATTTAATTGAGGACTCGCTTATAGGTTTAGAGGGTTAGTCCATGATCATCACGGCAGGGAGCAGTCAGGTATGACACTGGAGCAGGCACTGAGAGATTGGCTTCCTGATCCACAGGCAGTAGATTGATAGGGAGAAAGAGAGAGAGAGAGAGAGAGAGAGAGAGAGAGAGAGAGAGAGAGAGACTGGGCCTGGTATGGGCTTTTGAAACCTCAAAATCCACTCACAGTGACACACCTCCTTTGACAAGGCCACACCTCCTAATTCTTCCTACACAGTTCGACCAACTGGAGACCAAGCATTCAGACCTAAGAGCCTATTTTCATTCAAGCCACCATATTTAGCTACATAGTGAGTTTGAGACCAGCAGCTACATGGACCCTCTCCCAAAATAGTAATAGTAGTGGTGATAATGGTAATGGTATTATTATTAATAATAATAAAATTATTAAAGGCTTGGAGATATGAAACATAAAAACAGATCATGGAAAATGTAGTAGTTCTTTTGCTTGGCCAGTTGAAATCCACAGAAAGTGTAGTGGGGAATTGGACCATGTGAGTTGGAGATACTCTAAAATCAAACCCTTGGCAGGCATTAGGTCATGTGGCAGGTCTTAAGGAGTGTGTTGGGGTGTTCTCTCAGGATGGGGACTGTAAGCACATACAGAGAGTGCTTGGATGGGCCACACTACAGGGATGGCACAAGCAGAGAAGTTGCCATGTGGCCAGGTGAGGGGTCAGTGGGTAGAACCAATGGGCTATCCCCTGCCCATATTCCAAGCCCTGACATGGGACCCCTGAGGTAGAGGTTAAGAGCCCATGGTGCCAGAGTTCCTGAGATTCCCTCTGGCTTTACTGCCTACCATTATGTGATCACAGCAAGTTTTATGACTCTCTGTGCCTCAACATTTTCATTTGTATAACATTGTGTCCCAAGATGTCATGAGGACCTAGTGACAGCACAGATGAGCACTTAGCCCAGGAAAGAACAACAAACAATACAAGCTAATCACCATTATTCCTTCTGACTCAGAGTTCACTTATAAAATGTTGCATGATGGATGCCTATATCCAAGGCATGAAGAAAGAGTCATCCAAGAGTTAAAATGTTGACAAAGTCACAAACACAAAAAGATTGTAAAGAAGTTGATCACATAGTCAGGAGGTGGGGACAAATGCCTTTAATCTCAACACTCAGGAGACAGTGGCAGACAGATCTCTGTGAGTTCAAGGTCAGCCTGGTCAGCCATGCAGTGGTGATGCACACCTTTAATCCCAGCACTTGGGAGGCAGAGGCAGGTGGATTTCTGAGTTCAAGCCCAGCCTGGTCTACAGAGTGAGTTCCAGAACAGCCAGGGCTATACAGAGAAACCCTATCTCAAAAAAACAAAACAAAA
>NW_021604644.1:4751426-4825524 GCF_004785775.1 Grammomys surdaster
AAGAAGAAGAAGAAGAAGAAGAAGAAGAAGAAGAAGAAGAAGTTGCTCATAGCTTTGTTGTTAAGTTCCAGAATCAGAGATCAGGGTAAGATCAGGATGCTAGGACAGAATTTTTTCTGCCCTGGCTGATGACAAACACCTGGACATGACCTCCTTTCTCTGCTTGAAATCCACCTGTTGTGAGTCTGTGTGAACAGCTTCCCTCATTGCCCCCAAATCAAGGTCCATGCACTCAGAGACTCCAGTTGCCCCCCATACTCACCTCACATCGACTGCACACAAATGTGAGGTGGGGGTGGCTTCTTTAAAAGTGGAAGGGCTGCTAGCAGAGCTCCCTCTGGCCCGAGTGGACAGGAGAGGTTGGTGGGAGGAACCATGGTCCCAGCAAACCCATCTGCACTCTCAATTGCAGGACCACAGAAGTGATAAACAGGCTCATTACAAGGCAAAGATATGCACAATCAATCCACGCCTTTGGGGCTGGGCTACAATTTAAGGAGAGGCAAACAGAATAGAAAGGCCTATTTTCAAGAGACTCATTTAAGCCCAGAGAGGGGCCATAATAATGTGCACAGTAGCTCTGTTTAATACATCCTGGCTCTCTGAGAACTGCCCTGAGATAATCAAAAGCAAGTGAAGAGGAACCACCCAGACTCAGATTCAGAAAGGATGTAATAATTAGCATCCATGCCTGGACCCTGCTGTCAGGCAGAGCGTGGGTTGCAGTGGGGCCTCCTGCTGTCTTCCCATGGCAGGAGACACTTCGGTCCTTCCTCTCTCACCCCGAGGTTGGAAAGCACAGAAATGACATATCCATGACTGTATTTCTAAAATCATCTCTCAAAGAGATAAATGACTTCCGCCAGCCAGCATGGTCCGACCCGGGGCCTGGGAATAGATAAATCCATTTACGCAGAAGCTGGGGTCCATTTTTCTCCCAGGGCCATCCATAATCCCTTCTCTTTCAATGTGGGAGATGCTCAGTGTGATGAATGGGTCGTGCTCACAGACAAGAGGTCAGACCCTCTTGGGAAGGCACAGGCAGCCAATCACAGGGCCTAGCCTCCCTACAGCCTGTTCAGGGTTCTTTGAGTAAGTAGCCTCCACACCAATGGTCTCTCAGAAGGAAATGTATTCCCAAGCCAGACACCCCTCCCCTTCACACACAGACTCTTCAACTGGGCCATAGCAAGAGGTAATCTGCCTCAATGGACAGCAGGGATCTGGTGATTCACAGTTGTAATCTCAGCCCAAAGGAGGCAGAGGTGGGTGGTGGGGAGTCCAAGACCCTGTCCCAGCAAACAAAGCAAGCACTGGGGCTCCTTGTAGCTGTATGGAAAGGCTGGTAGGGACCTAGGGGAGGCAGTCCATGAAGCCTGGCCCTCAACAAGCAGTCCGAACTCTCTACTCCAAGAGCAAAGCGGGCCTACACCAAGATTCCCCATTGTTGTCATGAGGTCTCATAAGGTCAGGCCACAGACGTCATCATCTTTGTTAGTTTGCTGTTAGTTGT
This sequence comes from Grammomys surdaster, assembly GCF_004785775.1. Classification (NCBI taxonomy): domain Eukaryota; kingdom Metazoa; phylum Chordata; class Mammalia; order Rodentia; family Muridae; genus Grammomys; species Grammomys surdaster. The sequence continues at coordinate 4,752,940 of NW_021604644.1, forward strand.
AACTGTCAACATGGCACAATCTAGACTCATGGGGAAGAGAGACTCGGTGAGGACTGTAGATCAGGTTGGCCCATGGGCGTGTCTTAATTGTGGTAGAACATTATTCTTTGAATCTGGACCCCAAGCCACATAAGTAATAGAAAGGAGGCTCAATGAGAGTAAGCACGCATGCATTTATTTCTCTCAGCCCTTCTCTATGTATGTTACATGACTAGATGCTGCAAGTGTCTGCCTTGGTTTCCCCAAAAGACGGGCTCTCACCTGGATGTGTAAGCCAAATGAGCCTTTTCTCTCCCTGACTTACCTTTTGTCACAGCAACAGAAATAGAACTAGAATGTTCTTCTGGCTCCTTGCTGACTTCCTGGTCACCTCAGTTTCCCCACAACCCTCCCATTTCCTCACCACGAAGAGGGGATCTTATAGATCTTATCTTTATTCTGAAACAACTTGTTGAAATCAAGTACATCACATTCTCTGCTGGCTGCCAGTGGAGCTAGGGCCTGTGCCTTTGACTTGATCTTAGCCGGAAGGCTGAGGCGTGACATCTGGACTTTTCAGTATGCAGCTAGGAATAAGAAGCTCTGGCTTCATGCCTTCACATCCATCCCCTTCCTACTTACTGAGTGGTTGACTAGGTCCCATGAGCTTGCCAAGGGCTTCCCACAGAGAAGCAAAAGAAAGGTCACAAGCTGGTTGTGATGGTCATTTTTGATTGTCAACTTGACTGGATGAAGAAACACCTAGGGCATTCTTGAGGACCACTTTTGGGTTGTCTGTGAAGGCTTTTACAGAGAGAATTAATTGTATGAACTACCCTGAACGTGGGCAATACCCTCCTGTGGGCTAGAGCCATGGACTGACTGAAAAAGGAAGAAGAAAGCAGCCTCCTGAGTGGCAGCATTCATGTTCCTCTGCTTCCTGATCCCTCAAGATGTGAACAAGCAACTTCCTGTCGCCACAATCAAGAAGTGGTTCCACTCTCACAGTACCTAAGGGTACTGGATCCCACCCTGAGGGTACTGGATCCCACCCTGAGGGTACTGGATCCCACCCTGAGGGTATTGGATCCCACCCTGAGGGTATTGGATCCCACCCTGAGGGTACTGGATCCCACCCTGAGGAATAATTGTATCACTTTAACCATGAGCCATAATGAATCTTCCCTTCCTTAAGTTACCTCTCATTAGATCACGGCAGAGAAAAAAGGAGCAAATATACCATCTGTGACACAGCAGTGGTGACATTGGAATGTAGAATTAAGCTCCAAACTACATTTCCAAGGTGCCCTGACAGCCAAGACTTAATGTAGGTTACATGAGAGTATTTGGTGAGGTGAGGGCTGCCCTTCTGCTGCTTCTGCTTGTGCAGAAGCACTTGCAGGTGTCCTGGTCAATCCAGAAGCAGAGCCGAGCCCTGGCTGTGTCACCTGGCTGTGTCACCTGGCGGTCATGCGTCTAGGTGGCTGCTCTCTCGTTCCTCCACATTTCTTGTTATGACAAAGGTGTGGACTCTCCTGGCAGCCAGTTCTGCAGTATTGTTCCATCTGGGGGCATGATGGAACCAGGGGGACTCTGTACATCCAGGCTGGGCACTGGTCCTCCTGACTTTTGTTTCCTGTCTCCAACTCCCACTCCTTTTTCTCTACTTGGCATCTCCCTGACGTCCCCTGGCCTGTCTTTGTCCTTCCTAAGGACTCTTCTCTGAAGAGGAAGGGGAAACTGAGCATGTGGCAACTGAGGAGGACAGCACAGTAGTGTGAGGAGAGCCCCAGTAGCAGACTCTTGAGCCCCGGTGCCTACAAGCTGGCTTTGTTGTGACCCTGAGTGGCCAAGTCCCCTTTTGTTTCCAGTATCTCAACGCCACTGTTGCTATCCCACTGCCAGCCCCATGAAAAGTTCCATCCCATTAACTCCTCCACATCACCATGGTAACACAGGCTCCCGACTCTCCCAAAGACAGGAGATGCTCCATTGACACCAGGGTAGGCCTGCACACCATCCCCAGATGAGCAGGGAGGGGTGGAGACTTCACTCATTTCCAGCTGAGGTCACCACTTGCCCTCCTTTCATGCACCCAGCACAGTGCTTGTCCCTGGAAACAGCCTCTGTATCTCCAGTTTCTAAGCTGGCTCATCAGAGACCCAGAGCATACATAGCATCAATACACAGCAATAGTAAAACGCAGGCTTTCTTATTGACTACTATTATAAACTTCTAACGTGTTCTAAAGTGTGTGGCATCTCCGGCAGATAAGAAATGGGAACCCAGAGAGGTTACCAAATGCTACATAAATGAGAATTTAGCTCTTGATCTAGGGCTACATTTCACACCGCATATTTAGTTCTTATGGTATGACAGTCATTTATTTATATTTGTGTGTGTGTGTGTGTGTGTGTGTGTGAACAGTTTGCAGGAGTTGATTCTCGATTCTCTTCTTCAACCATGTGTACTCTGGGGGTTGAACTCATGTTGTTGGGCTTGGCTGCAAATGCCTTTACCCACTGGACCATCTTGCTGGCCTGTAAGTCTCCTAGGAAGTGGGCACTGTCAATTCACTCTATAAATGAGGAAACCCAGGCATAAGGAAGTTAAGTGATTTGCCCAGAACACAAGAAAGGGTGGAGCCTCGATCCAAGCCCAGGTAATTTGTTTTCTGAGTCTGTGAACAGAATCACAGTTCGGGGATTGGTTATAATTCTTGGAGCCCTCCATCCCAGCTACATCCCACCACACCCCGAAGTCAAGGTACTGGCCGCTTAGCCTTTGGCCATCTCTCTGGTATCTATCTACACCTGGCTCTTACTGAACTGGCCAGCCTGTTCAAAAAGACATGCCTCCACCCCTCACCCCACCCCACCCCACCCCACCCTACCCCCAACTGGTGTGGAGACCTTATCCCCCAGCCAGACTAGAGCTCTTTCCCAGTTTACCTTTCCCTCAGGATCCTCTGCCTTTTCCCTCACTGTCTTGGGCTTTGAAAGGCTCCCATTTGGAACAGCAGACGGGGCTTATCTTCTTTAGAGAAAAGAGCTCTTCGATGCCCTCACAAGGGAGGTCCCCCGTCCTCACACATTCGGCCTGTCTCCAAAGACCATTAACGCAATCACTTAACAAGCGCCCTGCTCTAATAGAAAGGACGAAAAAGGAGGGGCATTGTTAGTGGTTTGAAGGGGAGAAGAAATCATAAAATCCATCAAACCTGTATTTGTCTCATTAAAAGTGTTCCTAATTTATAATGTCCTGGAATGCAGATGCCACCCAGCTGTGCAGGCCTGGTAGTACTGCCTGGTGCACATACGTCCCCCCTCACAGTCCTGAGCCCCCTCTCCCACCTCACTGGGACTGCCATCAATCCCTGCTCGTCAGCAGCACTTACAGTAAATGGATTCATTTGTGGCAATGGGAGCTGGGAGACAAAGGTGACAATATAATTAAGGTTTTTAATTCTATGCCTGAACAGTTAAGTCCAGAACTCATGATAATTAGCCGGCTGTAATGAAAGATCTTTAATCGTTATTTTCCCTTTGTTTCCTGTAATTGTTCATTTTGGCCAATGACATTTGTCCTTTCATTTGAATCTGGCTGCACGGCTCCATTATGCCTATAAACTCTGAAGAAAATATGGTTCAGAGACGGTCATTTACAAAGTCTGTGGCGAGGTGGCCCACAGAGCCCATCTCTGTACAGCTGCTGATGAGGGGCAGGGGGCTGTGGTTACTTTCTGAAGGAGAGAGAAAAAAACTGAGCTCCAGAAATACCCAGGCCTGGGGACATCCCACACACACACACACCCCATATTCCCACACATACCACCATACACACCCGTGTGCAAAAGTGAGCCCCAGCAGGTGGCTAAGAAAGTCATGGGCTCTGCACAGTGGCTGGAAGGGTCAGTTTGCAGAGCGGTTCTGGGAGATGGCTGCTGTTGTAAGCGTGCCTGACTCTGAAATGTGCATATTGTCTTCTGCCAATTTAGTGTTCTGTTATCAGGATGCCGCTTTTTACTCCACATACATGGTAACTGGCATGTCTGCCTTTTGTAGCTCCTGAGGAGATGAAAATGGTTCTCTTTCAGTGGGAACCTTGAGAAGGCATAATAAATACACCTCAATATCTTCACAAATACTTCTGGAGGAACTGCTGCATGCCAGGCAGATGCTGGAACAAGAGGCACACACCAGCCCCTGCTCACATGATCACTACAACCTAAAAGGCCAGCCACTCCCGCACTTCAATGGGCAGGAACCAGGAGTCACGCCTTCCCCTTGGTGCCAACGTTTGAAGTCTGCTTCAACCATGTCCCACTGGACAGATTTCTTGAAGGGCTCCTCAGAAGCCAGAGCAACAGAACAAAATGTCTTGAGTGTGGAGATGGAGGAAGTGAGGAATTTCAGTTCTGCCTCTCAACTGCCCAGGGCTCTAGAAGAGCCTCCAGGAAATCTGAATGGTGGGATTGTGATCAGGAAGGGAAACTGACCTCTGGTAAAACATAAGGAATGTGGTAAGGTGCATTGGGTGAGGATAAGCAAACCTACGTGGTCTGGTGAGACATCCTGGCATGTCCCTGCTGACCTGAGACCCACTCAGCTCTGTCTGGAGAGGACAGAAGATGATGAACACCCCCTTTAAGCATTGCCCTCAATGAAAGTTCTAGATGGGTACTATCTCCTCTCCTGTGTCCTCTAATTACTGAAGAGGAAGGACAGGCCACCACAATAAAAATCCCCTTGCTCTTCCTCACGATGTTCTACACACAAAGACAGAGAGGATGTTTGAAAATAACTCTCTCTGTAAAAACCTTTCAGCAGCTCCCCCAGGTCCTGAGATGGAAAATTGCAAACCCGACCTACAGTCAGGAGTGCTGCGCTGCCTCTGTGCTCACCCCAGGCCTTCCCTCCAGGCTGGCTGCTCAGCCCAGCATGGAGCGAGCTCATTTAAACAACTGACCTTGGTCCATGCTGTTCCCTCTGCCTAGGGACAAGCCCCCCTTCCAAGCTCCCTCTGCTTGGTGAATGGTGTCGGATCAAACTCAGATAAAAATGTCACTTTCCCAGTAGCTGTCTCTAAATGATGTTGCTATTATTTTATTTTTAGGCATGCTTCTTATCGTGGTGCATAAATTCCTAGAGCAAACTGAGGAATATCTTTACTTGTTGCTTTCAGCCAGGGGCTGTGAATCCTGTGGGAGCTGGGTCTGAAGTTGAGACCTCAAACCTAGAATAATGACCACTACAGGAAGTGCCCAATGCCTTTATTAAGCCAGACTGGCTAAGCTAGCCCTCGAAGGCCTTAGCTTAAGTGGAAAGAGACCAAAGGCATCTAGAACTCCTGAAGGTGGGAGACTGGCTCCTACACAGGAAGCAGCTGATGATCATCCAATGACAGCCAAGGAAGGTGGAGCTCATGAGCCTACCCTGGGGTACCACCCTGCAGAGCCAGAGTTCCTCAGGGGCAGGTGACCAGAGGCCCAGCACTTAAGGGCAGCACTGTGGCCCAGTTCCGGGGCCGTGAAGCTGAAGGTCACTTTCTTGAGCCCAGACCACTGACCCCAGCTCCCTTCCCGCTGTTGTCCCTTATGCAGAGAAAGGTTTCCTCGCGCTGAAGAGCAGGCTCATTGCTCATTAAGAAACACCCATCACCTCCTGCCAGGCTCTGTGCTCACCAACCAGGGTACAAAGGATGAACCCGTGCTCTCTGCCCATTCTTTGTCTGGAACATTCCAGACTCCTTTAGGCTCCTGCTGCTAGAAGATTCTTGACTACTCTCCAGTCCAGCTGGATCCTTGCCCCCAGAGTCCCTCTCCAGCACAGTGTGAGCCATTCATTTATGCCCAAATATTTAGTTGACCACCTACTGTGTGCACAGCACTGCTGTAGGAGCTGGACCTCAGGCCATGAATCCCTGCTATCTTCCAAAAAGCAAGCATTTGAGTGTGATTGTTTCCCATGAGTCTGGCCTCATTAAGGAAGGAAAGCTGAGCCCGAGGAGGCTGTGCTCGCTTGAACAGACAAGGAGGCTGTATTTACCATTCTGGCAAGATCTCTCTAAGCTGGCTCCTCCTCTTCCTGGGCAGCGGCACCTCCATTTATGTCCGTTTTCAATTCATTTCTTTTCTTTTCTGTGTATGAGTGGTTTTGCCTGTGTGTGTGTGTGTGTGTGTGTGTGTGTGTGTGTGTGTAACACATGTGTTTTGTACACTCAGAGTTCAGAAGGGGGTGTTGGCTCTCCTGAAACTAGAGTTGAGGATGGTTGGGAGCCCCCATGTAGGTGCTACAGACAAAACCAGGGTTCTCTACAAGAGCAACTAGTACTCTTCACCACTGAGAAGTCTCTCCAGCCCCCATTTCTGCTTTCCTGACCAGGAAACCCAGAGTCCCAGCCCGGCCCCATCCAGGCTGCTGATGTCAACTCCATCTTCTCTTGGAGTCTTCCCCTCTCACGGGTTATATTACCACATAGCTCTCCGCCTCCCGCCCCATCCTCGACCCTCTGAATGCATCCCACCACTGCCACATTTGCCTTCCAGAGACACGCCCCTAAAGCATGGCACTGCTGCCTGAAGACTTATGGTGGCTGTAAGGATAAATCCCCACTGGGAGTTTGGTAATCAAGGTCTTCACACCTTGGTCTGACCAATCATGGTGAGTCTTACTTTTCATGACAAAATCTTGTCCCTCCAATACTCCAACCAAGCTGTATATAACAGCATCCTACCACCTGTTCTTCTATTCATATCGTCCCTCTTGCATGGAATGTCCTCTCTGTCCTTTGTAGCTTAAGTAAACCCACTGCCTCCTGCATAGCTCTTCACTCACACACTATAAAAACAAACTACATAATCCTCTACACACACACACCGCAAACATACACAACCCACACACCACATGTGCACACACACCATAGAAACACTGAACATACATACCATACTTATACCTCACATTAATATCCCATCCATACTAGCACACATACACACACACATCATAGAAACATCCCATACACACCACACCCCCACACTCCCTGTCTCCTTGGGATTAAGTTTGTTTCCCCTTCTCCCATCTGCCCCACACTGGGGAAGGCATATCCTCAAGGTTACCCAGCAGCCCCTGAGTACCCAGCCTCTGTCCCTAGCTTGTTGAGCTGACTATCTACAGAGCTCATTCACACCCAGGAGGGCTATGCAGGGTGAGGCCTGACCCCTCCCCCCAGGATTGATGGTCCATTCACCAACCCAGGAACAGAACTCATAGTCACCTTGAGCAAGGCCTCCTCACCTGGCCAGAGGATCCCTCACTGGAGACAGAACTGCTCCATGCCTGCCTGCCACCAGCCAGGCACAAGGTGACTTCAGATTACTCTGGGATCCCTGCAGAGGAACCTGAAAGTCCCTACCACCTACAAGGGAAATTTTAAAGAGCTCCGTTGTCTCTTGCACCTCGACTTCTCTCTTCAGTGAAATGGGAGCACAGGTCAGCTTTGCCTGACAGAGTAGCTGAGGAAGGCTGGTGAACTGAACCACAGTGGAGGAGGCCAAGTGAGGACCCCATCAGACAACATTCATCTCATAGAGGGGGCTGGACCCTGCCCAACCTTCTTCATTCGTCCCCATCCTGTGCTAGGGTCCCACTCTGAGATCCTGTAACATCCTCCTGCCTCAGAAGTCCAGTTCCCTGCACTATGTGCCTGTCGGACTCAACCGGTCAACAACAGTCCTTTGCAACATCTGAACTGCCTGCTGGCCACCACCAGGAAGACGAACACTCTCCAGATAAAGGCCATTTAAGTTCCAAGGCTGTAAGAAGAGTACCACTATCACCCCTACTGTGGAAGCAGAAAAACTGAGGCTGAGAGAAGCATCAGTACTGCTTCAAAATCACACAGTGGTGGGACTGAGCTTGGTTTCAGAGATATGGCCACTGCTTGATCGTCCCTGCCTCGGAGGTATTTGTTCACTCCAGAATCACCTTGGATGGACTCAGACCAATAGGGAATAGAAGCTGCCTTAATGATAGGAAAACCAAATGTTCGTGCTCAGAGCAGTTGGAGTAGTGCCTGGAGCATCCTAATACACACAGGGAGTTCCACAACTGATGCAGGGCCTACCCTTGGATCAGCTTCCTCAGGATCCCTGCACCTCCCATCCCTGCCACTCAGGCTGCAGAAGTCACCCAGGTGGGACTGCAAGCCCAGCTCCACTCCCTACCTAGGTACCTTTGAGAAAGGACATGAGAGATGGCCCATTTCTCCTGAAGCCAGCCGAAACTTCAAGTTTTCCTTAGGACACAGGAGGAAGGAGGGAGCAGCTATCTGTCCACCTCACAGGGTGAGGACAGAACAGGACAGCAGAAGCCAAAGCCCTTTGTGGGCTGAAGAGAAATGAACCTCAGAGCTGGCTGGGTGGGCTGGGGCAGGCTGTTGTTTTCTGGAGGACACAAAAGAATCTTAGGGCCAGACACAGAGAGTGGGGGATGGGTCATGTCACGTTTGCCTTGATGAGCAGGCCTTGGATGAGTTGGAGGGGGTGAGTGCCTTGGCCAGGCCCAATCCTCAGGCCCCACCCCCACTGCTGATTTCTGGGGCCTGTGTCCCTAGGGCCTGCCAAGATCATGGTGACAGCAAGTACCATTCCTAACGACTGGCTCTGGCCACAAGCCTGTTCTTGTGCCCTTGAATCTATTAAACAGAGCAAAGTGATTAATTATTTTACTGTCTTTATGGCATCAACTTTAACTTGCTTCCCATCCAGATTTCCAATTATATAAGCCAGAGTCTTAAACTCAGGAGGACATGTATTATTGAACTATTTATAATCGGAGTTTTTCAGAGCAGAAAAAGCTCTGCCAGGCAGGGGCTACACAACCAAAATTAATGATTCGGAGTCCCAAAGACAATCTTTCTGTAATCAGAGGGGTGTGGGAGGCTGGAGGGGGAAGCGGAGAGGTTGAGTCTGAATTAAATACAGCAAACCATTTTCCACTAAAGGGCACAGACCCTCAAGAAGACGACCGAGCAGATAGGCTGGTGAACAGGAATCAGGACATACCCATGCAGAAAGCAAGCAAACCCTATGTAATCTCAGCACACAGGAGGCTGAGCAGGAGGCTCAGGCATTCCAGAACAGCTTGAGCTACATAGCAAGTTCAAGGGCAGCCTGAACTATATAGCAAGACCCGGTCTCCAGTAAAATAGGGTGGGGTAGGACAGTCAAACGCAGTTCATGAGGCTATTCAAAGAAAATGGTGCTGTCTGTATCAGGCACTCCGCTAGCCTGCCTGTCAGAGTCAGCACCCGAGCTGCACCCCCAGGCCAGGTGCCTGTCAGAGTCAGGTGCCTGTCAGAGTCAGCACCCGAGCTGCACCACCAGGTGCCTGTCAGAGTCAGCACCCGAGCTGCACCCCCAGGCCAGGTGCAGCCCATCTCACTTCACTACAAGCTGTGGTTTTCCCTTTCCAACACATACACCCTTTAAAAGGTCCCTCTGGATGCCATGGCGCTCTCTCTCTCTCCCTCTCTCTCTCTCTCTTCACCTATCTATCTCTCTCCCCCTCTCTCTTTCTCTCTGTCTCTGTCTCTCTATTTCTATCTCCGGGGGCTCTCTCTGTATGTTTATCTGTATGTCTGCCTCTCTCTCTCTCTCTCTCTCTCTCTCTCACACACACACACACACACACACACATCCCCACTCCTCCTCCAATAAACCACTTGTGTTGGATCTGTTGTGTGGTATAATTTCTTTGTGGCACACCTTGGCCCCAAGCAGCTAAAGTACCTTTTGCCATCTTATCCTAACAGCTGCAGCCTGGGTTACCCTAGTTGCAGCAACTCTGGGTTCAGGATAACCCCCAGGTTTACTAAGAACTGATAGCTCAGGGGTGTGTTAGGCCTGACAAGCCTGACTTACCAGGCTTACTTACCTCCTGTTGACCCCCAAAACACTCATGTGCTTTGACCAGCAAGTGCTGCTCGATACCTATCCTCCTCCTTCATAGGAGAGTGACTCACTTCTGTCCTGTCCCTAAGGTACACCCTACTGTACAGTGTCTTCTCCACTGTGGCTGTATCCGAGTCCTGCATGGCCCACAGCCAGCCTATACCTCTATGGGGACTGCTTCTTCCCACTCTGATGTCCTAAGGATCTGTGAGTCCCACAGTTTGCAGTGCATCCGGTGAGGACCTACTTCTGGTCTTTCTGTTGTGTCCTCATTTGGTGGAAGGTACAGGAAGCTCTCTGGGGTCTCTTATTGGAGGGCTACATGAGAGAGATTTGCGTTGTTGTCACAAAATACTTGAAACTGATTCATTTGTACAGAAATTGAATTTATTTAGCATACAGTTCAGGGAACTAAAAGCATAATACAGCTCTGGCGAGAGCCCTTCAGTTACTTCACACCACGTGAGTGACGTCACAGCTGGGGCTTGTGTGAAGAGAGAACATGGGGGTTGGATGGGAGAACAGAGACCAGATTGAGGCTGGCATCGTTAGAATCCAACTGAGGAACTAACTAGACTGTCACCAGAACTTCAGTACTCACACCCCGGCGTCCCAATATCCTAGTCCCTCCAACGAGCCCCATCCCTTAAAGATTCCACAGCCCTTGCTGTCCTCTGGACCAGGCTTCTAATACAGGCCCTTGGGTGGCTGGCCTCCGTCACACAGACACCACAGCAGACACTGAGCTCACTGTGGAGCCACTACCTCACCAAGCACTGTGCTCCACCTCCTCACACAGCCACCTTGAGATCAGGACTTCAATCAGTGAGTCTGGATAAATTCCAAGTTAGAGCATTCCCGCTGGGCTGGAGCTCTAGCTATCCTGTAGGTCTCCAAGCCTGTACGTTCTCTTCCTTTTCAAATTATTCTCTTTATGAAAACTGCACAGTTTCTTTATATAAATACCAATATAGTTCCTCAAGTACAAGACATTCCACATTCATAATAGAAGAGCCTCGAATTTATTTTTATGGCACATAGGGTTTATAAAATGTTATGAATCACACATAGTAACATGGAATTTTGTTTTATTTTTATGACCTCAAAGTTTTTTTTTGTAGACTTTCTGTCTTTATATTGCTTTATTTTTTTTTTAATCTTACTGGCCTTTTGCTTTATACGATGGTTTCCAATTTTGGTTTTATGAATTTTGTTTTTTGTGTGTGTTTCTTGTCTTTTTTCCTTTGATTTATTATCATCATCATCATTATTATTACTATTTATAATTATTATTTTTGGTTTATTTTTCCTGTTGGTTTTCTAAAGAGAAAAGAAGAAAAGACATGGAGTTAGGTGGGTGGGTAGAAGAGGATGATCTGGAGAAAGCTGGAGGGAAACCATGGTCGGGAACTTATCTGTCCTCGGGCAAGTGGGGGTTGCAGGTTAGAGACATTTTTGTTTTATAGAATATATTCTTATGCACAGTAATTTAAATTTAAAACATGCCGGGCGGTGGTGGTGCACCCCTTTAATCCCAGCATTTGGGAGGCAGAGGCAGGCGGATTTCTGAGTCCAAGGCCAGCCTGGTCTACCGAGTGAGTTCCAGGACAGCCAGGGCTATACAGAGAAACCCTGTCTTGAAAAACCAAAAATAAAAAAATAAAAAATATAAATAAATAAATAAATTTAAAACATAACATTAGCCATCACAGTTGAAGGTTGCAGAATCAAAGCATGAGGGGACCTGAACTCCTGAGTCAGTACTGGGGTCCCATATATCTCGAGTAGCCAGAATTAGCAAAACTCAAAATGGAATGTTCAACTATATTTTAATTTCAGATGAGCAGCAAATATGTCTTCAGTTATGGTCCGGCCCCATATTTGGGACAGAGTGACCCCGAATGACCTTTCTGAAGTAGTTCTGGGCTCTCAGGATCACGGGATTATCATTAGGAAAACAACTTAGACTTTTAAATTTAGGCTTTTTCATGCAAACTTCAGTGTAACTAACTGTCCCGTTTGTATGTGCTCCTACTTGTGTGCTCGGATATGTGGATGGTGAGATGGTCTTGGGTCCATGTGCACCTGGGGGTGTGGGGAGCAGAAATCAATGTTGAGTGTATTCCTAAGTTGTTTCTCCTTTTTATTTTTTTGTGATGGGGTCACCCACTGATCCTGAAGCTCACTGATTGTTTAGACTGGCTGGCCCGCAAGTCCCAGGAATCCTCCCGTCTCTGCCTCTCCAGCACTAGAATTATAGATGCATGCCGCCACACCTGTGAATGAATGCTAGGAAAGGGATTCTGACTGACTGGACCACTTCCCAGCCTCTGGTTATCCTATGGATATCTGGCAGCCATACTCCTACCTATCAGGATATAAATGTGTTTGAGCTGTCACACCCTTGGAAGTTTGTCACAGAAACTTAGAAGCATGACTTAACATAATACCCCATGCACGCTGAGACAAGGTCTCACCATGTAGCTCTGGCTGGCCTAGAGCTTACTATATAGACCAAGCTGTCCTCCAACTCACAGAGATCAGCCTGCCTCTGCCAGATTAAAGGCGTGCACCACCACACCCAACCTAACATTACTCTCTTGTGGCACCAGAAAGGGTCTGGTTCGGTACACTGATTGGTGCTCATACAAGGGGCCTCACCGATGGCTCTTCTTGCCTGGGATGATCTCAGTGCATACAGCTTTGGGAGTTCTTCCCTTCCATAGACACATTTGGGGCATCACAGAGGAAGAAAGAACAACTGAGTTCTTTCTCAGCCCGTACTTCAGAAGTCCTCCACTTGGTATCACCAATAATTCTAGTCAGCCCATGACCTGAGTTCAGGGAAAGGCTAGGAGAGCCCAGCTCCTAACTAGCTCAGCAGCGAAGGCACCGAGGGGAAGGGATTGGTGGACAAGACTGGGTCCCTGCTGGAAGCACAATGGCCTCGAGCTCTGGTCCCACAGAGCAAGAGCCTCGGTGGACAACAACCATGTCACAGTGCGGGTGGCTGGACCAGAAGACGTGGCTCAGCTCTGGAAGTTAGGTCATGGGGTCATGACTGAGGCTCCCAGGGAGTGATTTCCACCACAGCCCAAAATACAGGGAAAGATTTTTCTTTTCATTTGTTTTTAGTTTATGTGTATAAGTGTTTTTCCTGCAGGTATGTATGTGCACCACATGCAGGCCTAGTACCTGCAGAGGCCAGAAAATTCCAGGGCACTGGATCCCCTGGAGATGTAGTTACAGGCAATTATGAGCCACTGTGTGGTGCTGGAAACTGAACCAGGGACTTCTGAAAGAGCTGACGGTGCTCTTAACAGCTGAGCCGTCTCTCCAGCCCCTAGAAGCAAGACTTTGAAATCACACAGACATAGGTTCAGGTCCTGGCTTTGCTGTTTTTGAGCTCTCTCTCTCCCCCTCCCCCTCCCCCCTCTCTCTATGTGTGAGTATGTATGTGTATGTGTGAATATGTGTGTGTATGAGTGTGTGAGAGAGAGAATGTGTGTGTGAGTGCACACCCACAGTTGCACACGGGCCTGTCATCTTACCTAGGCATTGGACAGCTTTTTTCATCTTTTTGAACCTCAGTAATGAGACAACACCAAACAAGTGTTACAAAATCACCAAGAAAGCCACTGCAGCTCAGTGGTAGATAACTCTCCTTGTGTATGTAAAACCCTAGGTTACAAATCTAGCAGCTGAGCAATGGGGGCTGGTGTACCTCTTTAGTCTCAATACTAAGATGGCTGAGGCAGGTGAATTTCTGTGAATTCGAGGCCAGTCCAGTCTATAGAACAAGTTCCAGGACAGCCAGGATGGTTATATGGAGAAATCCTGTCTTGAAAAAAAAAAAAACCAAACATATCTAACATCACAAAATAATAATGAATAAATAAATAAAATAAAATCACTCTAGAAAGAAACTAATGAATAAATAAAATCATTTAAGACATCATACCCAAATATCTCATAGTCAGTGCCCAACAAATAAAGACCAGGAGGCTGGAGAAGAAGGGAGGAAGAGGATTGAAAGAGACCGTCTTTCAATCACTCACTCCCTGGTTCCTATGAATATGAACACCATGCCACACCCTACTTCTGTTGGGTTGAAGAAGGTTTTTACAGTACCTCCATCTTTCTGTCCATCAAGGTCCACAGAGTTCCCGTCACCATAGAAACAGGGATCCTACTAGAAGCTGGACCCCTAGTTAGGGCAACTGCAGCCTTACTCAAAGATGGCTGTGACTGTCCCTTGGAATCAGAACAGACTATGAGGGCTTCCTAGGAACTCAAGCACGGCCTCTAGCTTTGTCCCTCTGGGCCTGGAGCTTCCTTCTTCAGGAGACTTCTCTTGTGGACCTGTACCCCAAGAATGGCAGGGGGCCAGATTCTCATTTACAGCATCGTTGTTCACCTGCTAGGGAAATGCTGCCACGGGCTCCTCTGAGCCATTACCGTTCGTCATGTTTATCTGCATTTAGGTGCAGTGGGGATTCACACGCTTCGATCTGTCTCTGCTCATGAAGCAATGGCCCAAAAAATGGTAATGACACCTCCGATGCCGCAGCACTACTGTGTCCCTCGAGCAGGACTGCCAGGCTCGGCAAACAGAAGCACAGAACGCCCTGGTCTGTTTGAATTACACACGAGTCACAGATTATTTTTGTCAGGATATGTATGTGTTTGTGTGGGTTGTGTGATGTGTGTGCAGGAATGTCGGGGTAGTTAGTGCAGGAGTGTTGGGGTGGTTAGTGCAGGGGTATTGGGGTAGTTAGTGCGGGAGTGTTGAGGTGATTAGAGAGAGGGCTCCATCAGATGTCCTCCTTAGTAGTGTTCCACATTATCTTTCAAGTTGGGGTCTTTTACTAAGCATGGATCTCACTGATTTAACTAGGCTGGCTGGCCCTTGAGCTCCAGGGATCTGCCCATCTCCAGAGAACCGCCCATCTCCAGGGATCCGCCCATCTTCTCCTGCCCTCAGTGTTAGGATCACAGACAAGCAGAGTTGGACCAGCTTTTATGTGGGCGCCAAGGTTCTGATCGTGTTTGCCCAGCAAGCGCTTTACCTACTGAGCTATTTACCTATGAAATCATCATTTTGACCTGTCTCCTCAGCCCGAAAGATAACTTTTAAAATGAGTATGTCTATTGCTTTCACTGTAAAACTATTTGCTGCTTGTCTGAAACTCAAGTTCATCACACAGCCTGTGCTTGTCCAGTGATCCTTTTAATGATATATCAGGTCAAGCTCAGATAAAGAACTTTCAGGTAAGTAAAACCTACAAGGCTGGAAGTTCTCTGCACAGCCAATCCCACCTCCTCTTGCAGCCTCCAGCATGTCCTGGGGCAGGCCCAGGGTACCCAGTATCTGCTACAAGGGAGCAAAGCTGTCCCTAAAGAGAAGGGATTTCTCAGTCTTCCTTGATGCCTCCTCAGATGCCACGGAAATGTGTGTCCTTGTCACACACCTTCATTTGCAGTTGGTGGCTAGACTTCTTTCTGACAATTTGCATACATGTCCATCATCTTGATTTTTATCTGGACAGGTAGCAGGGGGATTTCACAGACTTGGAACTTTCAGTCCTAAAGTTGGAAAAGTCAAAGGGGAACAAGCTGGTCACTCTACTACCCAGGGAAGACCACCTTGCACAGGACAACTGGATTCAAGGGTCAGACACTAATCACTACAGCTGTCACAGTCCTGTGTTCTGGCAAACCCTGGGAGGAGGAAGAGAAGGGAGAGGAGGTAGAGGGGGAGTGTTATGTTATGTCAGGATTCAAAGCAATGAGTTCAATCTTCACATCAAGGAGATTGTGTGGCTCTGGCTCTGTCTCTCTCTCTTTCTCTGTGTGTGTGTGTGTGTGTGTGTGTGTGTGTGTGTGTATGTGTGTGTGTGTGTGTGTGTGTGTGTGTATGAGCAGTGTGCATGGATGCATGGATGTGTGTGTGTGTGTGCATCTCTGGGAATATGCACAGGAACAATGTTAGAGTGGCATAGGATACCCTCATATGTTCACATGAAAATAAATACCCTTACTTCCAAGGGGGTGGAGTTTGGCGCAAATGTTGTATCCAGAGAAACTCAACCCACTATTTTTTTTCTAAGAATGGTTTTTAAAAGAGGGTGAGAACCATCTGAACACTCAGCAATGTGTCAAGGTATAAAACTTATATACAATGAAATATGATGTAGTCATTAAATTTGTGTGATAAAAGTGTCTGTAATAACTGTGGTAAATATCCATGATATTCAGATGTCAGCAACAGAATAGAGGGCTGTTCTGCTCTGTGATAGCCTTTCTTCTTCAGAGTTGGTTTAGGTTCACACCAAGTGAAAGGAAGGCAGAGATTTCCTGGGTGTTGGAAGGAGATACAAGTCAGGAGGTAGACATGACCCTTGAAACCCCCCCCCAGACCCTCACTGCCTGGAAAGCCAGGTGTGGAGAACAGGCTGAATTTAAGGGGAGACTACTATGTTGCTGAGTGGGAGACCCCTAATTTATGCCATCTTCATTTGGGAAGGCAAATGGAATAGGGAGAGAGAAGGCGTGTAAATAAGTGTGTCTTTTCATGCCTGTACCCACTGCTTTCCATAAGGCACTGGCTCCAGGACAATGTGAGACATGATATATCTGTTAATATGAGAGAAAGCAAAACTGTCTTCAGAGAAATTCCCCTGGGCCCCAGAACCACTAGGGAAGACATTCAGAGCACTCTGAATGGGTTCCAAATGGAACAGTGGCTCTTGGCTACCAGAGAAAGCCATGGGCAAGTGAGAAGTCTGTGGACGGAACAGTCTCCTGATGGAGCCAGAGACATGTGCCCATGCTTGGTATGTTTCCTCTTCCAAGGCTGGGTTTGAAGTCTCCTTAACTAGAGTCATCTGGCCAATACCAGGTGGTCTCATGAGGTCACTGGCCAAGACCAAGGCACACATCTCTGACGTAGAGATGAAGGTCACATGAGCAGGACCCCAGGATCACAAAATAAAAGGTACAGTCACTGTCCCTTCCTATCTTTTAGTCAGCCTAGAGAGTGGGACAGAGAAAAACCAACAGAGAAGTAATCCTGAGTGTGGCAGAGCTAGGATCACAGCTATAGGAAGAATCCCTGAATAATCATGGCTTCCTCAGGAAACTGCTGAAGCCACTCTCTGTATCAGCAGAACAAAGGCACAAGGTATGAGGAAAGCCTGGTTCCTGGAGAGAGCAGGCTCCGACTGGGTGTGGTGTGCCTGAACTGTGGGGTCCTTGGCTTCTAAACCTTCAGCATCCCCCACACTGGAAGATCTACCTCAGCATCAGCTTCAGGGAGCCACTCCCAGGGCAGGCAGGTCCCAACTTTCTGATGTAGTTTTTCTTGCTGAGACTTGACTTTCCTGGAGTCTCCAGTGTGACATCAGAGCAGAGGCCAGCCTACCTGTCCAGCTTTAGCCCCCACAACTATTCTCCAGGAGTGAATGTCTCAGAAGGCCAAGGCCTAGTCACTCTCTGAAGAAGAGTACCACTCATCTATCAGGTAACAACCCGGATCTCACAATAAGCGATGCACTGTGGTTCTGTGTTCCGCTTCTTCCCTTGGGGTATCCGGGTGCTGCTGCACACCAATCAGGTAATAATGGACTGTATGGAACTCAGCTTTGCAGTCTGAGTCTTCCCTCGAGGTGCTTCCCTGATGCAGGAAAGGATGAAGAGAGGTCGGGAATGGACGGGTCAGCAGGACCCTGGCCTGGCAGTGAATGCTGGGAAGAGGTCTCCTGCAAAGATTTCAGTGTTACAGATCTTTTATAAAACAGCTGTCTTAGATGACAGTCAATGAAACAGCTGTGTTCTTTATCTGGGGTGAACGAGGACTTTATAAACCTTGGAAAGTGGGAAGTGGGTTCTTCTTAGGGTGAGCTTCATTTGGCTGAGGTTTAATGTTCTGGGGAAATCTTATTTGCATGGAGAGGCATTCCAGGAAGTTGAACCTGTAATTTCCGCCAAGGATTACGTGGCACCCCTCAGGAAGAGTGTGGGGGTTGAGCTCCACAGATAAGGTAGAGAACAGGAAGTCCTGCTGCAAAAGGGAGCCCTTCATTTTGCACAGAGCTCGGGAGAGTTATCCAGACTTGACAGACTTTGACCTTAAGTAACAGGGTTTCTGCAAGAGAAGGAAGGAAGGCATTGCTAAGGGATGCATGTGGGACCCACTTTCAGACCCTGCACTGGAAAAACGCCCTGCTGATATGAAGCAGTGTCCACATCAGTGTCCCAGTCTTGTTTGAAGACCATCCTTCCTGTCTTCAGAGCATCCTGTCCCTCCCTGCCCCCTGTCCCCCATCCCCTTCACCCCTGCCAGCGCCAGCAGAAGTCAGTTTGACAACTTCCCCAGGGGCCCTTACTCTGAAATGATGGTGGAACAGGGCAGGATCTCAGAGATTTCTGTGCTGGGGAGAGCCATCCTTTTGTGTCTGGAAACAGCATCTAAGGCAGGCAATAGAGAGCACCGAGTTAGGAATCAAAGGCCAACTCTGGAACTGAACCAGCAAGACCTTGGGCCTCCGCTTCTCCACCTATAAAATCAGACTATTAAAGCATGCTCAGACTACGGCTGAAAATGGTGAAGACTGAAGTCATTAGCAGGTGGGGAAGCAGCGCCCACAGGGAAGGGCTGAGTGACATCCCCCTCTCTCTTTGCATGCTCTCAAAAGAGAATCTCTGCTACTTTGTGCCAGAACACTGCCCCCCATCCCATTGAGATTTTGATACAAATTCAGATGGAAAGGTTTTGAAGCCAGTTTGCCTTGCTTTGTTTTGCTTAGTATCTGACTGAGAAAGGCTGCCAAAATCCTACCTCCCCACTCACAAAGCCCCATGCTGCTCAGGCTCCAGTCCACCCCTCCTCTCCCCTAGGAGCCCCTCCTTGCCCCTCCTCACCCCTCTTCACCCCTCCTCACCCACGCACCAGCTGAAATCAGACCTCACAAAGGTTTCAGGATCTTGGCTCCAAAGGAGACCTATGCTTTTTCCATCCAAGGTGCCAGGAGAAGAAGGGGACACCTCCAAGACAATGCCATTTGCAAACAATCTTTAACAGTGACAACGGCAGGGCAGTGACCTTCCTAGGAATCCCTCGTAGTAACATTTCAGCCCTGGCCTGCGACAGGCTCCACTGACTGCTCGACATAAATTACTTGTTCATTATCAGGCCCCGACAAGGGGGAAGACGGCTGCTGCTTGATTGTGTCCATGTCCTGTGGCAGGTATTTGCATGCTGGTGTGTCGCTGTCCGTGGTCCTGTTTTACATGGCCTGGGGCTGCGGCCTTCATCATCACAATTGAAGCCTCAAGTCTCAAGTCCCCCATCGGCTTCAAGCTTCATCCAGGATGCCTGAGAGTCTTGAGAGCTAGGAGGATAGACACCCACACACACACACACACACACACACACACACACACACACACAAGCGCACACAAGTGCTCTCAACAAGAAGCTGGGGGCAGGGAACATGGAAAGTCAGCTCCATCACTGACGGTCACAGAGACTGACTGGCTTGAGTTAATACTCAAGAGCCCTTGCTGTAAGTCAAGTATTGTGCCAAGTGGATGTGTTAGTTAGTTGTGCTCATGCCTGTAACCCTAGTGCTGGGGGTAGAGAGGGGTGGGGACAGATAGATCTCCAGAGTTCATTGGCCAGTCTTGCCAGCCAGTGAGCTCTGGATTCAGTGAGAGACCCTGTCCCAGGAAACAAAGCAGAAAGTGATAATGGACGATATCCAATGTCAGTCTGTGGGCCCTAGATATCCAATGTCAACCTGTGGGCCCTACAACTTCCGTGCACTCATCCTTGAGCATGTGTGCGCATACACGGCTTTCTCTCTCCCTCTCTCTCTCTCTCTCTCTCTCTCACAAACACACACACACACACACTCACACACACACTCGCACACATAGTGCACATGATAGAAACCCAACCCCAGTCCAGCTTGATAAGAAAAGGAAATGGCGTGCACATTCTCTCAAACAGGAAAAGCAAGGTGCATTGTAGGCTAAGATAACTGGCCCCGCCCCTCTTCCCACGCAACCAGTACCACTCTCTCTGCACCTCTAATCTCTCCTACTGATTCAAATGTCCCTACAACCCCAACTATGGAACTCTGTGCCAGTGTAAAGCTTACAACAGAGAGGAGAGAACCCTTATTTTCCCTAGCTGCCATAAAAAGACTATCCCCAGAACACTTGGATTGGCTCCGTGTGGTCACATGCTATGACTAGCACAATTCAGCACTCCAACCATGAGAGCATGAGGAGTACTTACACAGAGAGATCGATATGCTCCACAGGGCAGAAAAGCCACCAGTGCACCCAGATGCCACATCTCCTGATCTCCTTTGCACCAGAGTCAGTTTCCTTTGCGGGTGAGGAAACCGAGAGTTAGGAAAACTGAGTGATTGGCCATAATCGCACAGCTAGAAAGAGGCAGAGCAGGGTCAAGTTCAGGTGAAGCATACTCCAAAGCCACTCACTATACCCACTCTGGTGGGACATTACCTTGACAATCTGAGGCAGTTTGGCCCACAGTCAAGACAGGCAAGAGACATGGTGGGGAGTGATATGCGCAGAACCTTCTCAGAGCACAGGCCTGATCTACTGCTCTGCACTGAGGTTTTGCCATCTTCCCTAGGGCATTCTAAGAGTACAAAATATGCCAGAAGAGATCAAGGCCTGATGAGCTGTGGCCTGATTTCAAGGCTTCCCCTGAAGTCCACGGGTTCTAGCTTAGGTTAGGTCGAGCTAACGTCCCTTATCTTCGGAAGGCTCACTGCAGGCAAAGAGGTGCCCTGAAGGCAGAGCAAGAGAGAAACAGAAAAGCAAATCCAACAAAAAATGCTCTGACAATATCTAGACACAAGTGCCAGGTAGGTAAATATTGTAACCTATCCTTACGATTATTGTAACCTTCCCACACGCTCCACAGTGTCCCAAATTGTCACACCTGCCTCAGACCAACAGGTGGCAGAAAAGCAGGGTGGAGTTCTTCCTGTGTCTTTGCCAGTAGTTTCTGGATTAAACTCCACCCCCGACCCCTGCAGTTCTTCTCTATCAGATTCCCATGGAATCAACATGTCACACAATCCCAGGGTGGAGACCAGACAGAAATAACACCCCATTTTGCAGAAACGAGAATCAAGGCAAAGGAGGGTGTAGTTTCCCCAAGACACACAGCTAGCGAATGATTTTAATATTTCTAGCATCGTCATCAAAATCTCTTCTCCAGCCAAAATGCCAACCATGGATTGGCCAGCTTTCTGCCTCTACGCAAATCTGTGAGATAATCAGCTTGGAAGGCACAGACGTTTGCTTGGTACCCTCTGGCCCTCTTCATGTTTCTGGTGACCTTACTTTTACTGGGTCCTACCTCTAAAGGGTCTATCACCTCACAGTGGAGACACGGGTTATTCAACAGATAGATCTGTAAGGGACATCTGAGACTCAAACTACAACAAAAGGTTATTAAACTATGTCTGTACATATCTAACATCTGCACAGGAAACACTGTGTGAGCAATTTATAAAACCAAAACTAAGCAGGGCAGTGGTGGCCCAGGCCTTTAATCCCAGCACATGGGAGGCAGAAGCAGGTGGATTTCTGAGTTCAAGACCAGCCTGGTCTACAGACTGAGTTCCAGGACAGCCAGGGCTACACAGAGAAACCCTGTCTCGAAAAACAAAAAACAAAAAAAAAAAGTAAAAAAATCAAGATAACAAAGACAAGGACTGTGCCTGAGCAAGGGTGGGATATACAGCAGCCTCCTTGGGGATGCCATTAGCTGTCTAATGCAAAAGAAAGTTTGAATGAGAATCACAGTTACTGGGAAGATAGGTTAGGTCTCCAGGATGCTGATCCAAGGTAAGGAAGGACATTTACCTCAGTATCTTATCTGGACGAGCGCTATGCTGGAGGATCCTGAGGTGGGGAGCGGTTTGCCCAGATGCCCTCTCCCATGGGGGTGTGAATGCAGTGCTTTCCCAGCTCGTGCTCAACATCCCTCTGAGTCACTTATGTGTGAAACAATGCTTACCAACTCATCCTCCCTCAGCCAGTCCCAGAGCTCCTAAAGACAGAGCCGGCCAAGTCTCCTCTGCCTCTCCCCAGTCCAGCCTCGTTGCACACCCCCGCACACCCCCCCCTCATGTAGACAGCAGCTGTTTAATAAGAATCTGAAGGATGGGGGCTGAAGAGATGGCTCAGTCAGTAAAGCTTGTTTTATAAGCATGAGGACCATAACTTGACCCCCAGAACCTATATAAAACACAGGGCAGAGCGGTGCACGCGCTTGTAATTCAAGCACTGATGAGATCAGATGCGGATTCCAGGACGACTAGGAGGGCCTATTTGGTGGAGTTCAAAGACCAATGAGAGAATCTAGCAAACAAAAAATGGAAAGGGCCTGAGGGGCCAACACTGAAGGTTGTCCTCTGACCGCCACACACACATGCATGCACACCTACCCACACACACATAAGGAATTCACAGATCAGCTCTAGGATGATTTGCCCGATTTTGAAGCTCCCTTCCCACTCTGGGACCATTTCTCTCTGGATTTAACTCTGAAATCTGACTTCATAGCTGAATAAATGCAAAGATCCCAACACACATGCACACACATACATACACACATGTACATAAGCACATACATACACACATGCATATATACATGTACATAATATACACACATACACATTCACACATGCACATTCACACACAAATACATGCACGCACATTCACACACAAACACACACTTGGAAGGCCCGTGGTCACCAGAGTTTCAGCTTCTAGTCCAGAAGGACTATAGTCAAGGCTGTTTCTAGCCTCCTGTAAGAAACACATCTCTGCCTAAAAACCACCAAGGGACATCGAGGGCCAATGCACCGTCAGATCCAACCGAATCCTCAATCCCTGAGCACTGGAGGCTGTCAGCGCCTCATCTGCTGTCACATAGAGTTCCCAGGAGCCACGCCCAGGGCCTGGCACACAGGAAGTGCTTGACTGAGCCCACTAAGTGAATAAAGAAATTCACAGAAGGAAATTTATCCAGTGAGGGAGAAACAGCAGCATTTGCTGAACAATACTCTGTGATAAACTGTGTATGTGTTTGGGGGTGGGGTGGGTTACCTCAGATTAATACCTAGACAACATCCTCAGGAAGAGGTAGATGATCCAACCTAAGCTTAGAGAGGGAGGTGACAGGTCCATTTTCCTATCCAACCCCAGAGAGCCACCTGCTCTCCTCAGGGTCTACACAGAGTGAGTCACGAGAGCAGAATTCTCTCTAACTCAACATTTCACCCCCTCAGTGCTCAACACTGTGCCTGGCTTAAAAAGAGATGCCCAGTTGTCTTCTGAGGCTGTGGTTGAAGCCACAATAATGTCCTCTGGGTTACAACTTGAGACTTTTCCCTATGATAGTGAAGGGAGACAGAGCAGGAAAGTTCCAGACTTGGTGGCCAGGACCAGAAGGCATCACAAGCTCCCTACGGATGACTCTGGCCTCTCCCACAGTGGTCCTACTAGGCAGGGTGCCCACAGTGGCCACGTCACCCTAGGTGACTGGCAAAGAGCTAGCAGCCAGAGCCCCCAGGCCAAGCAAACCCCAAAGTCCCCAAACTTTCTACTTCCATAAAGTGCTCTGATCTTGTCAAATTGCTACCAGAGGAGTCATAGCTGAGTGAGCACTTGCCAGGTTCCTGCAGCTCTCCTGAGAGCTGTCACCATCCTCATCCATCATAATTGAAGCAATCCACCTGCTCCGAGTCCATCTCTCAACTGTAATGATGGCTGGGGTGCGGAAGATGTGTCTCGTCATCACCTTGACTTCTTTTCCCTGGAGAGCACAAAGATCAGAAGGGATCCTGGAGCAGGTGAAGGTGATGTAGCACAAGGCTTGACCTCCTCACCATGGCCATCTGCCAACTTCTAGCTGCTTTCTCCATCAGGACCAAAGCAAGCTGGAGGCTCCCTTCATTCCCAAACAGGTGTCGGCACCTGCCTGTCGCTTCAGTTCTGCAGAAAGGTGGGATCCGGGAGGGATAGGGTGGGGTGGGGTCGGGGAGGATGCTCTAGAGGGCTGGTTTCCATGATACCTGGATCTGAAACTACCCTGAGACACACACTTGGACATGTCCCCCTCTCAGTCTGTATCTCGTCCCCACTAGCCTTGGTCCTGATTATCTGAGAGGAGACTTGCTTATCACTGGTTTCCTGATCTTGGGTTCATGGACTAAGACAGAGAGCATAGATACCAGCGGAGGAAGATAGATAGGCCTCAAGGTGCCCTGTTTCTAGGACTCTGGCCTGGCCCAGGCAGCAGCAGCATCTTCTTCGACAGGATGCTCTCTGCTTGTTCACAGAGCTCTTGCTCAGAAGGTGCCAACATCCTCATCTACACACAGGACACACACCAAGGAGCTTGCACCGGCATTCAAGGCTTTAGGCAATGTGGTGCCAAAGAAACAGGTAGCCTAAGGAACTGCAGGGACCCCTAGGAGAATCAGAGATCACTCTGTTTGAAAAATAATGTATTTCTTAACCATGTGACGTACCCCAGAATACTAAAAGATGTCAAGAGAAGAATGAGCTTCCTGCCTGCCAGGCCTGTGCTCCTGGCCCTCTCTCTGTAGCCTCAACTGTTTGCTCTCCTCCTCTGTTTCCCGGAGGACCCCCCACCCTGCTGTCCTCGGCTCAACAACCCATTTCCTGAGCACCTACTCTGTGCCTGGGTTGGAGATAACTCAAACCTGGTCCCAGCAGGACTCCCCCAACATTCTTTCCAGCACCACGCCATCCCTTTTTCTGCAGGCATCCTGTTCCCTGTCTTCTTAGCCTGAGACTCTTCTCGACCATTCTAACCAAGTCTCTTCAAGGTGCAGTACCACCATGAAGACGCTCTTCTCTCACTTCCCCAGTGCTCACTCAGGTCCTAATTTCCTTCTGCTGGTGTCCTGGAAGCCAATGTACTTGCATCATTTTCCCCAGTAGCCGACCGTGGATGGGAGTTACAACAGCTTCCCAGCACCCAACCCTGAGTGTTACCCATATTTTAGGCATAATTTCAAAATAGTAGTTCTTCATGCCTTTGTATAAGTCTATGCTTTTAAAAGCATATTTCTATGAATTACTTGAGATTGCTGTTAAATTTCTTCTCCTGTGATCTTTGACTAAATATCATCCCCAGTTGGTGGATGAAGAAACTGAGGTTGAATTTCCACTTCCTTGCTATCCCCCCACCACCACCTCTGCATTACCTGGGCATTGCTAGAAATGTTTGAGGAACAAGGTAGGAAAGGTTGCCTGATAGCTGTAGCCTGACAAATATTATTGTTAGTTGCTTGTCTTGATTTTTTAAAAGATTTATCTATTTTATGCATGTGAATACACTGTCACTCTCTTCAGACACACCAGATGAGGGCATTGGATCCTATTACAGCAACTATGTGGTTGCTGGGAACTGAACTCGGGACCTCTGGAAGAGCAGTCAGTGCTCTTAACCACTGAGCCATCTCTCCAGCCCCTGTTTAAATTTTTTAAGAGAAAGAAAGATGACCTGAACTAGTAGAGAGCTTTGACCTTGACACTCACCCAGGCAAGACTGATGAAGGTGAGCAGGAAGAGGTGGGGGCAGTGGGGATGGCAGGGCCCAGGCCGAGAGCCCAGGACCCATATTTCCCATGTCAAATCTTGGGGATGTCGTTAACCACAAGGCCTGTGGCCAGGAACTCAAAGTTAACATATGTTCTGTTGAATTTGGTTTCTGCGAATCCTCTGGATTCTTCCCCTGGTAGTCGGCTAGACGTTCTCTGCTTGTCTTGGTAGGCTTTGTTTATCTATCTGTTGTGTTTCATAGAATGGTGCTATAATGTGGTGGGAGGGTGCATCTCAGTGGGCCTGGCCAAGGTGCTCCCCTGAGGACTCATCACCCTGAGACAGGCCTGGTACAAAAGGGAGTTTATTGGGGGACACTGAGAAGGACAGAAAGAGAGAAGAGAGAGAGGAAGAGAGGAAGAGGCCAGCTGGGAATACAAGAGAGAGAGAGAGAGAGAGAGAGAGAGAGAGAGAGAGAGAGAGAGAGAGAGAGAGGTAACATACATAGGACTCTTGGCTTTTTACATGGCGGGGCAGAGACACAAGCTGTTGCTAGATAGCTGTTGGGCAAAGCCTAGATAAATTGTCAACACTATCTATCATCTATCTATCTGTCTATCTATCTATCGTCTATCTATGTTTTTCTCTGTGTGTGTATCTGTCTGTTTCTCTGCCTCTCTGTGTGTCTGTCTCTCTCTGTCTTTCTGTCTCTCTGTCTCTCTGTCTCTCTGTCTCTCTCTCTCTGTCTCTCTCTCTCTCTCTCTGTGTGTGTGTGTGTGTGTGTGTGTGTGTGTGTGAAATCTTCCATTACCTAGTGCAATCCACCCCATCCTGGGGCTCAGGTCCTGTTTCTTAATGATGATTGATGGCTTTGAAGACGCAGTAAATCGATAGGGTCTGAATTCCTAAACTCTTGACAAGAGCTGAAGGGAATACACATCTCAATGCCTGCCCTCACTCTCCGGCCTCCTCAGTGTGCACATCAACCAGAGATAGAGCCTTGTGAGTCATTCAAAGAGATGGTTTTCCAGTTGGTATGCAGCAGGGTCCGTGGCTACTTCGTTCATTCCGCCAGCACTGAGCCATGGTGTCTGCACAGGCTTGCACTTGGTGCTAGGGTAGGGGCAGGAAGGAAGGAAAGAGGAAAGCTTGGCTCCTGCTCGTGAGCTTAGTCTACTGAAGAGAGTAAGACCATACAAAACGGCCTCTACAGGGAGGACCAGGCATCTGGACCAGCCATCCTTAGCTATCCTGCCCTCCTGTGTCCTCAGAATAGTCCCATAAGGAACATGTCATCACAGAGGCTGAAGTCCCAGATGAGGTCACCTGGCCAAGATACAGAGCTTAAGAGTGAAGGAGGTAGGGTGGAGACATACTCTTTACCTGAACTCAAGGCCATCGACAGAGATGCCACCAAAGAACACTGGGCTTGTGAGCCAGCTCTCCAACCAGAAAACAGGATTTTAAAAGGAGCATGTGCAAGTCTTACGCTCAACACAAACCAGACTCCACAGATATTATGTGTTGTGGGGGAAGGGGGACACGCACACTTTTTGTTGTTTGTTTAGTTCTTGGGTTTTTTTTTTAAGAGAAAGAACATAAAGCTGGGTGTTGGATGGAGGAAGGAATCTTGAAGAGAATGTGATCTAAAATATTGTATAATTATTTTTTTTTAAGTGGAACAGCCATTCTAGATTGACCCTGTAACAGAAGTTCAGGAGAAAGGAAGGTATTTGCATGGAGCAGATGCGTTAAAGAGAGGCTCCAACAGAGGATGCATCTGGGTCAAATGAGGCGGGAATAGGGGACTGGCCACCAAGGGTAAGTTTCTGTTCAGGAGAGGGTCCTTGGACAGAATAACGTGGAGGCTGCATCTGCAGCGTGCGAGCCCAGTACGAGACCAACGAGGATTTGGCCTGGGTCCCCTGGTCACAGGCAGCCAGCGGCTGCAGGCCGGTGCCCGCGTCCCGCTGAGCGCTGCGGAGGTCAGGAGGCGTCTGCGGGGCGGGCGGCCACGATGCCCCGACAGGTAAGTGATTGGATTAAGAGACCCGGCTGACAGGATGTCCGTTCAGCCGCTGAGGCTAATCAACTTCCCCATCCTGTCTGCTAATAAATCCTGCTCCGGGGACCACTCGCCTGATGATGGCTCCTCGGGGACCGCCGCCGACTTCTCCCGGAGCACTCGCTCGCAGTCTATTAAGGAGGCAGCGCGCGCCTGTCAGGTCCTCAGTCCCGCAGCGGCTCCGAGGTGCCCATCACCCAGGTGCGGCCGCCGCCAGTCCCATTGTTCCCACCGCGGGGGTGACAGCCCGGCCCGGGGTCCCTCGCCTCGGGGGGTCCCGGGCCCCTCCGGGCGGCGGCCTCGCGGATCCCGCTCTCCGCCCTCGGAGCTGCTACCCGCTCAGGCCCGGGCTCCGCGCATCAATTAAAAAGTGGCAGTTGCTGGATCTATAATATCTGTGGGGAAGATGTATAAATAAATTAAAGCTTTAATTATTTTCTTGCATTCGCAGCAGCTCCGAGAGGTAGCCGGCGCTGAACTGTTGAGGAAGCTGCAGTTGGCTTGACTCTCACCTCCCCCACTCCCCAAAACGAGCGGGGTGTGGGGGTGGGGAGCTGGAGAAACAAACAATTTCCTTTGTTGCTCAATATAAAAAGTACAAACCTTTTGACCTGAAGTCCCAGCTGCTTCTAAAACAATATGCTCCCCACTTGAGTAACACACACACACACACACACACACACACTGCTGTGAGTGGTATCTATAGACAGAGTTCAATCCCATATTTTCATCTTATCTGGAAGAACCTCCAAGGGCGTTATTAAACATGTGAAATATGCCAGAAATATCCAAGCAATCCCATCTGGCCCTGGGAAGGAGGAGGAACGTACTGGGAAGTAATAAAGTGTGTTTATTTTTTAATTTTGATGACATGTGTTACATCATTAAAAAGGACAATTATTTTTAAAATTCAGCCAGCATGCTTCAGTGATTCAAAAGGTTTGCCACTATGGAATCCATCAGAAACTCCCTCCAAAAGCTCAGCTTGGTCCATCCTCAAGGCTGAGTTGCATTTTTAAATATCCTAACATGGACATGATTGTGAGTCTTAAAATAATAAATAAATAAAAATCCCTCATCTCAAGGAGCAGAAAGGGCAATAAAGTTACAGAATCACCTGTCCTCTGATCTCCAAGTTCAGGGGCTCTTAAGCTCTGACTGAAATTTGAAAGCCAGGTGGAATTTGAAGAGAATTCAAAATGGCCCTGCCTTTGCCAACAAGCCAGTTTCTTCAAAGCAAAATACCATCATTCCTCTATGAGAAGCGCTGTTGTGCTCCAGAGTGTGGGTGACTCCTCTGTGCTGAGCAGATCTTCTCAGCCTGTGCTACCCCTTCCAGTGAGAAAAGCAGCCAGAATTACCAAGCATAACACCCAACAGCCCGCTCTGAACACAGCCTCACCGGGCTCTCTGTGTCTGTTTTCAACACACATCAAATGGCCAGGGAATGAAAAGCAGGGCCCCTGCTCAATTCCTGGTGTCTATAGGAATGTAATCCTAGCATACAAGTATTATGTGAAGATTTCTCTCAAGGATAGTCATCGAAATGCTGTTGGTCATTTCTCAAGCCAAGAGTCCAAGGTCAGAGTTTGCATATTGATCAGTGGAACAAAAACATATCAGGAGGGCTGGAGAGATGGCTTAGTGGTTAAAAGCACTGGCTGTTCTAGAGGTCCTGAGTTCAATTCCCAGCAACCACATGGTGGCTCACAACCATCTGTATGGGATCTGATGCCCTCTTCTGGTGTGTCTAAAGATAGCTTCAGTGTATTCATATACATAAGTAAATAAAATCTTTTTAAAAATTCATCAGGAATACCAGAATGCCCAATAAGAGGTGGCTGCCTACATTCCTGTACCTTCTGGACTACCATGTGGCTATTGGAAACGATACTGCAGACTTGTATTTAGTAGAACAGAAAGAAAATTATAACTATTATATTTAAATATATTATATACTAACATATATTATAATTAAAATAATTCACACAGCCTGTAAAAATAAAAAATGCATGTGCAGAGACAGTGATAGACCTCAAGACATTAAGAAGGACTCACCCTTGACATTAGAATTGGTCATGATTTTTATTTTCTCGTTTTTTGCTTATCTGTAAGTACACATAGGTCCAGCTTCTCTTCCTAATTCCTCAAAGAGGGCATTATAAAAACAACAGGTTTATTGTGGCTCACACTTCTGGTCCAGAGCTGAGGGGCAGAAGCTGGTGATAACTTTCTTGCCCTGAGAGTCCTAGGTTGGCTCAGGTATGTGACAAGGGACAGGGAGTATGAACATGTGTATATGAATGTGCCCTGTGGTCTCTTCTCATGAAGACAGCAGTGTTCAACCTCTGGCTACCCCGGGCATAAGTTACTTTCTCATCACTGTAAACAAATATCTGTCAGAATAACCAAATGGAATATTTATCTTTAGTCACTGTTTCAGACAGTTTGGACCCCCAGGATGGGAAGGCATGGCAGAACATAGCAGGTCTCACGACAACAGTCTCGAAGCAGAGAGCCGGGAAGTGGTCAAGAATCATCTACCCTCAGCCATCCCTTCACAGTGGCCCACTGTTTCCAGGGAGGCTCCATCTCCCAGTGTTTCCAAATTAAGGCCACCAGCTAGGGACCAAGCACACAAATCATGAGTAGTGGGTGGGATTTTCAGACTCAAACCACAAGACCCCATTCATGTCAAGCTACATCCTAATGTCCTCACCTTTAACCACTGTAGCCGGGTCTTTTCCGTACCTTTCCTATCTCACAAAGAGAGCTGAACTCCACTATGAGGATTTTTTTTGGGGGGAGGGTGCAGGTTCAACCCATAGCAAAGTATTTATGACCTTAAAAAAAAAATCCTAGCATACAGGAGGCAGAGGCAAGGGGATCTCTGTGCATTCCGGGCCAGCAAGGATAGGCCAGTAAAATCCTCAAATAAGTAAATAAGTGCACTATTAGTACACCAGTAAACATAAGCAGCAAATAAATTTCTAAAGCATCAAGTGTGGGTCCAGGGTCGACCCTGATGATAACCTGTGCTGATGAGTGCAAACTTCCTTAGTCCCCACTAAGCCTCGTCTTTAGTCCTTTGTGGCTGTTTATAGGCATAAGTAATAGAGACAGGATCGTGCCCAGGGGGTTACGTTAGAGAGGCAAGATGAGTAGCAGCATATTCAGGGATATGGTGTCACCTGAGGACAAGCTGGCATCAGGGTGTAGCTCCAGAGAAAAGTCAATGACTAGTCCCATCAATCCGGATCCACCCGGCACCAACCAGCCTCGGAGACTTCTGGCTCACTGTGGTAGGCTTATGCTCTCGGATGGCAATGGTCTTCCTCTCGTGTGTCCTTAGAGCTTTTGCTCTTCTTAAAAAATTATTTGTTTTTATTATTTTAAATTATGTGTATGTATGTCTCTGTGTGGGTATGTGCACATGAGTATAGGTGTCTACAGAATCCAGAAGAGTATGTCAGATCTCCCGAAGCTGGAATTACTGGCAGTTGTGAGCTGCCTGCTGTGGTGCTGGGATCTGAACTCTGGTCCCCTGAAAGAGCAGTAGGTGCTGTTAACCACCAAGCCATCTCTCCAGCCTACAGCCTTTGTTTTTTCATCACTCAAACTACAACCCAGATAATGAGGTAATTTCAGCACAACCAAACTAGTGGGGCAAGGAGAAGAAAAGAGAGAGAAAGGGACAAGAGATTTGAAAGCAGCATTCCCTGTGGTTGGTCCCGGCCTCATGTCCACCCCCACAGGATATTAAAAACTGACTGGGCTGAAGAAAAGAACGAAGATGAAGGTCAGATGCTGCAGGGGTCCCTGAGAAAGGCCCTGAACTCTGCTCTCAGGCTGAGTGGGGCTCACAGCGATAGCAAAGGCTTGGCTGGATTTGGAGAATCTGAAAGTGGGAGAGACCTGAGTCTTCCCTAGGGACACACACAAGCTTGACACGCCCGTGGACAGAGGCATTATGGGAGGGATAGAACAGAAATAGCCACAATGGGTAGAGAACACCATGGCGCTTCAGGATAAGAGAAATGATGGCTTTTTTGAATCCCTTACAGTCAGGGTAGCTAAGATTTTTGTTATTTCTTCAGTAATATCTGCTAGAACGCATGGCAGACATAACCTGTAGGCGCTAGTCCTGAAGGCCTGTAGGATTGGCTCAGAGCAGCCATGGGATAGGTATCTCCTGAGATAGAGCTTCTTACACTTTTTCCATCTGTGACCCCTTTCACCCAAGAAGTGGTGTGCAAATTCAGAAACCTAGGTATATAAAATAGGTATATAAATCAAACATTTACTGATAACAAATTAGAAAGAAATGTTTTAAAGCAATTCCCTGGTACATATAATTTTACCATTTGTTAAAGACAAAAGCAAATTTACATACTAATGAGACGAGTATGCTTATTTTTTTAACAGAAAGAATTAAATCCTGGCTGAATACTTGATATTGTAGGACATAATGCATCACTAACATTTTTCAGAGTTGATTAGTATTTTGATTTCATAATTGTAAGTATTGAGAATGCTGCTTTGCATAAATATGTAATGCAAAATGGCAGAAATATGCTTAGGGCAATTTCAGAAATTGTTGGAAATTCTGTCCTAATCCCAAGCCAAAATTCATGTCATGATCTTTATGAGACGCAAGTCAGGAACTCAAACGGCGACATTTTAGAGTCAACCACCCTAAGACAGCACAATGGAAAGGTCTACAACTTGACACTTAAAGCTGAGGAACGGCAGGCGTCTTTGTTTTCCATAATTAAGCCATTACGTTTCTCTGAGTGTAAAGAACTGCCTTTCCTAACATATGACAGTCTCAGATAGAAGCCCCAGGATTTCACACAGCGTTGGTGGGAGCGTTACACAGTATGAATGCATGTGCAGTGTAAGATACTCATGTTGTATGTTAAGGACCAAGATTGTAGCGATGTTCTGCAGACCAACACAGATAAGCACCAGCAGATATCCCCCACCCCACATATGATGACAGTTTAAAAACTGGAACATAGGCAACCCAGCTCTATAGATGTGGCACCGGGGGACCTCACACACACCCAAAACTGAGGTGCAACCTGTCAGTTGAAGAGAGAGATGAAAGCCCCCTAGCTGCTCAGATCACCTGCAGTTCCCTGAAATGACCTTCCTGCTTTGCCTTCTGGTAGCCACAGAGAAGCCAGGAGTTGATTATGGTCACACAGAAAGCCAAACAGAACCAGATATCAGTCCCAGTTTTTCCAATACCCTGTCCCCCAATCCCACCTCCAGCATTGTAAATGGCCACAGGACAGAATCAGATGGAGGGCTGAGACATCCCTGGGGCATGTGGCTGTGTGTGGCAGGTGACTCCTCCAGCCCCTGTTGGAGGGATCCAACTTCTCCTGTGCCCACTGTGTCAGCTCATCTCCAGCCACAGCAGTCTGCTAATAATTGCACTGTCCCCACAGCCATCAGTGCTAACCACCCACACAGCCTTCCAGTGCCTGATTTATCAGGATGGAGGGCACGCTCTTAAAGGGTCACAGCCCACCATGGATCTCTGGCTCCTTTAGCATTAAGTGATAGAACATATTTTCTCTGCTAACTCCACTGAATGTTCCAGGATAGATTATTTTAAAAATTAAAACTAAATTGAAACAAGGCAGGCGCGAGTTTTTCTCCCAAAGAATCATGGGCAAGTGTCATCTATCAGCATGACACAGCAGAAGTGTTTGAGGGCTGACTCCAAAGCCCGGAATGTATTTGGCTGTGTGACCTTGGGCGAGATGCTTCTCAGCTTCCTCACTAACCAGGTCTCTTCCTGGTACACAAGATGGTTTTGTCAAGTCTGTCAACAACTGCCAATGGACATGGCAGAATTTCCTCAGGGAAGATGTGGCAGAGTCACATGGCCTGCTGACACACAGAATCACGTGGCCTGCTGACGCAGAAAAATGTTTCAAATCCCTCGTGTTCTTAGAAATACAGATCAAAACATTTGAGGACAAACTGTGGAAGGCTCCAAGAGGGTCGAAGCCAGTGTTGGTGGATGTAGAGAGTTACAGGGACTCCCTAACTCTGTTGCTGAGGATGCAGTCTGACCACCCCGACAGAGGATGGATTTCTGTCAAAAATAAGCTTGCCTTTTGCCACAGCAGTATCACACCTTGGAGCTGCCTAGAGAAAACAAGTGACTAAACAAAGACTAGCCAGTCAGTGGTGGCACACACCTTTAATCCCAGAACTCGGGAGGCAGAAGCAGGCAGATCTCTCAATTTGAAGACAGCCTGATCTACAGAGTGAGTTCCAAGACAGCCAAGGCTATTCAGGGAGGAGGAGGAGGAAGAGGAGGAGGAGGAGGAGGAGGAGGAGGAGGAGGAGGAGGAGGAGGAAGACAGAAGACAGAAGAAGAAAGTGAGAAAATTAAGAACCGGAACCTGACTCTGCTGGCAGCAGTTTTTAAAGAAAAAAGGGAGAGGGGTGTCAAGAAAAGAAGGGGAGGGGGTATGTGGTCCTTAGGGATTGGCTGAAGCATGATGTTTGATAAAATATTGTTCATCTGGTTAAAGGTTTCATGAAACTATTAGTGATACAAAGTATTCATTATTGGTTTCCTTAAAAGCAGGTTATAACAAACAGTATGCAGAAAGAAATATACTAAAATACTGACAATGGGCAACTTTAGTTCTGTGCATATGTATCATCCACATGTCCTGTAGTGGCCAAGACATCCTCACTTTTAACACAAAAGTGTTGTAGGAATAATCACTATTTTTTCTCTGTCCC
The DNA here is from genome assembly GCF_004785775.1 of Grammomys surdaster. Classification (NCBI taxonomy): domain Eukaryota; kingdom Metazoa; phylum Chordata; class Mammalia; order Rodentia; family Muridae; genus Grammomys; species Grammomys surdaster. The sequence continues at coordinate 4,787,334 of NW_021604644.1, forward strand.
TCCAGGGTGCATAGGAGAATTTGAGTGGACGTCCCTACTTCATCTCCATGTCCCCACTAATAGTTTGTGTCTTTCTGCAAGTCCTAGCTGAGCACGTGTCTTGGTGTTACTTATGTCTGTCTCCATATCTCCCTATGCCCCAAGAAGTCATTGCAGAGGGTAAGGAGTCCCTGTGTCTTGCCATCATGGCTGTAGAGGGGAATAGACAGAACGGGTCTCTGCAAGACTCGTATTCACATCACCTTTGATGTAGGCTGAAAAAGCCTTAAAATATCAAGTCCTCACCTCTGTAAGTCTTGCCTTAGCAAAATAGCCTTTGTAGGGATAATCAAAATGAAGTAAGGATTCTGAGGTGGCGATGCCTCATTTCTTTGGGGTGGATGGGTTCAATGACAGTCACAATGTTCTCACAAGAGAGAAGGGAGATGTTTATCATAGAAATATCATGGCAATATGACCACAGAGGTACAAGTTGAAAGGAAGGAAACTTGATCTTTGCATGCTGGCAGGCACCAAAGCTGGCAGGGGAGGGAAGGCTTTCCCTGGAGTCTTATATTTCTAACCAATAGAACCAATTCCATGTTTCTGGCCTCTCAGGCTGTAAGAGAATACACCACTGTTGTCTGAAGCCACCAGGTATCGGTGGTTCACCTCAGCAGCCCCGGGATATGGGTGCACATGCCCTGTTGAAGCCTGTGTGAAAGCTGCATAAACAAGACAAAGCTTCCAGTTAAACGATCATGAAAGAGGCTCATTCCTTCCTTGATCATTTGACAGAGAGCATCAGCTGCTTCAATGCCAGAGCCACCACAGGGTTCAGCAAAAGTTCAATGTCCGTTCAAGGTCTGGAGCAGGGTCCAACCCCTCCCCAGACCCTCTGTCTGGCCCAGTTTAGCTGTAGTCTATATAGTGAGACCTGTGTTTAGCTTTGGGGGGAAACACTGATTCTTTTTTTTTTTTTAAAAATGGTTTTAGCATAACACAGTTTTAAGAAGTTAGCAGAATGAGTTGTGAAAACGCTGGGCTAGTCCAACAGCTTCTTGTTCAGGCGGAAAAACCAAAGCCCAGGGAGGGCAAGGGACTCACTCATAGTCATATTACCAATCAGCAGCTGAGAGGAGGCAAGAGTACAGACCCTTTAGCTCCATTCACACAGATGCACACCTACTGTGAGATTCCTGGCACTCCCACAGAGTCATTGTCTTAGGCTTTGCTGTGGCTACCTTAACAAATTGCCACAAACTGCATGGCTCAAAACAACTGAATCATACTGCCCCACTGTTCCGGATGTCTGGCCAGGTTATTTTAACTCCTCTGGAGGAAGATTCTGCTTGCCAGCCCCACTTCCGGTGGTTCCTGGCATTATCTGATACTTCCATTCCAGTGTCTACCTTCATCTTCCCATGGGTTTCACGTGGGTTTCTGTAGCCCTCTTTCTCAGAAGGATGCCATTAATGGAACGTCCAGTATGGCATCATCTTATTGAATTACATCTGCGAAGATCCCATGTCACATTAACATATTCTAGATGGACAATTTGGGTGGGGGAAGGGTGACACTATTCAACCAAGTACATACAGATTTTGAACCTTTCTCCAAACAAATGGGTAACAGTGGATTGAAAGGTCCATTAGGATTCAAATGACTAAACATCCAGGTTTCTCCATGACTCTTTGCACTCTACGGTTGAAAAAAAATGGCCAATTCTTCTGCTCCTTATAGTCCATTATTCTGGTCAGTTTTTTGTCACTTGAACACAAACTTATTTTAGGGAAAAAGAGTGGCAGTTGAGAAACCACCTCCATCAGATTGGGGCACAAGGGGGACATTTTCTTGACTAGTTATTGATGAGGAAGCACCTGGCCCACTGTTGGTGGTGCCATCCCTGTGCGGGTAGTCCTGAGTCCTGTCATATATAAATAGTAAGTCAGTAGGCACCATTCCTCCATGGCTTCTGCTTCAGTTCCTGTCTCCAGGTTCCCAACTTGAGTTTCTTCACCAGTTTCTCAGTGATGGACTGTGCTCATACCATGTAAGACAAACAAACCCTTTCATTTCCAAGTTTCTTTTGATCATGGTGTATTTATTTCAGCAACAGAAAGAGAACTAAAACACCTGTGCTCTCCTGACTGACAAACCCACCAGCCCCCAACAGCTGTGCAACAGCGGAGGGACTTAGGAACTGTGATGATCTGAATATGCTTGGCCCGAGGGAAGTGGCACAATCAGTAAAGATGTGGCCTTGTTGGAATAGGTGTGACCTTGTTGGAGGAAGTCATTGTGTAGGTGGGCTTTGAGGGCTCTCCCAGTGCTCAAGCTCCGCCCGGTGCACAAGAAGTCCTCTTTCTGCTTGCCTTTGGCTGAAGATATAGAACTCTCAGCTCTGTCTCCAGCACCATGTCTGTCTGAATGCTGCCATGTTTTCTGCCTTGATGATAATGGACCGAACCTCTAAAACTGTAAGCCAGGCCCAATTAGATGTTGTCCTTTATAAGAGTCGTGTGGTCATGGTGTCTCTTCACAGCAATGGATACCCTAAGGCAGGAACACAGACTGAACAAGTAAGCTCACTATGGCACTCAGGAGCACAGCCCAAAGTGCAAACCCAGGGAATTAGTGTCCCTACAGGGTCTGGGACAGTCCGAGATGGGTCTTCAGATTCAAGGCTGGCTTTCGGCTGCCAGCCAGCAGGGGGCAGAGTGGTCTCGAGGAAAGAGTGCTCCAAGTGTGGGAAGCGGGTTTTTCCCCCCTTGCCAGGACTGTGTGGAAACTGCTAGTCTGAGTCCTCTTTGTCTAGGGAAATTCTAGCTCTGCTAACATCCCAAGAGCTGAAGATGAAGAAGAGCTATTCAAGACTCCTGCTGATTACAATGTCTCCTTCAACTTAGGGATGTCAGTTCCAGAAAGCACCCCAGGATATGTGGGGTGTTCCCTATGGTGTTGTATATAGGAAAGAATTCAAACATGAAACCTGGAAACCCATACAGGACTAGATTAACAAATGATTAAACACCAGTTAATGGACTATTGTGCAATTGCTAAAATTTTAGTATTTATAAATATTATAAAGAAAATAATCGAGCCGGACAGTGGTGGCACACACCTTTAATTCCAGCACTTGGGAGGCAGAGGCAGGTGGATTTCTGAGTTTGAGGCCAGCCTGGTCTACAGAGTGAGTTCCAGGACAGCCAGGGCTACACAGAGAAACCCTGTCTCGAAAAACCAAAAAAGAAAGAAAGAAGGAAAGAAAGAGAGAGAGAGAGAGAGAGAGAGAGAGAGAAGGAAGGAGGGAAGGAGGGAGGAAGGGATGGAGGGAGGGAGAGAGAGAGGGGGGGGGAAGAGAGAGAGAAGATAATCGTCCTGCCCCTAGAGGCATTGCAGGTGTGGCTGCTGTGTCACATGTGCGTTAGAAGGTGGCAGAGAGGACAGAGGGCATGTCTACACTCTGTTCTGACCTGTGAGTATCTGAATGCTAGTAGCCTAACATAACCTGAAAAAAGCTAGCCTGAGACAACCATCAGTCCTATGCCAGGTCAAGATAAGGAGCTAGCCCGAGATGACCACAAGTACAACACCAGGCAGGCCTGGATGGGCTCCCAGGACAAGGAGCAAGCTGGAGACTAGAAGAACCCTGGTCTGGGACCATGTATCCCCAAGCAAAAGAGAGCCTGAGACAGAGGGCGCTCCAATGGGACTACTTGGGTGGGTCAGGCAAGGAGCAAGCCTGAGACGACTGTGGGGCCCAGATAGAGAGTTAGCCTGTGATGACCACCAATCTGGTGCCTCACAGGTCTCAGGGCAGACAGTACCTGAGATGACCCTTGTCTGGTGCCATAATGCACAGGCAGGGCACAGCACTTCCGAGACCACGCCTGAGATGACCCCAGTCACTCAGAGACCACAGGCACCACTAAGAGGAGCAAGTAAGTGGTGGAGAAATGGAAGAGAAAGAGAAACAGAAGGATGTGGGCACAGTGAACAGAGGCTGAACTGGAGACTCAAGGGTAGTGAGGAACTGTCTGATGTGGGTAGCCAGTGATGCCACCTGGGACCATAGTGGGGGCCTAGCCTGTGCTGCCACAGTCAGGGATCAGTGGCCCTGCAGCAGCAGGGGTCTGCTACCACCAAAGGCCAGGCTAGAGACATATTGATGTCTGAGAGTTATGCAGAACTGGCCCCACCCCTCACCTGGGCATTATGGGAGACCTGGGCCCAGAGTCATGAGATCACAACTGGTCCTGCCCCTCACCAGCTGCAGCACTCAGGAGATGCCCTGCACCATGCCTGTGCAGCACAGTAGAGCTGACCCTAGTGGCAGGAGCACAAGCAAGCTGGCCTCACCACTTGTCTGCCATGGGATAACATGAGCGAGGGAGAGATGCCCGTCACTCATACCTTGCCACTTGTGGCAGACAGGAGAGCTGGCCCTGCCCCTCACCTGCTATAGCACTCAGGAGCTGACCTAGGCAGCACAGTGGAGCTGACCCTCGATGAGGGGGTTGTAAATGAGCCAACCCCAAGGGTTTGGGCATGAGAGAGCCAGCCTTGCCTTTTGTCTGCTGTGCAGTGATGTTGGCAAGGGAGATATCCCCTCCTCTTCCTTTTGCCCTCTGCACTGGATGGGAGATGGGAGAGCTGGCTCCTATGAGGGTCATGAGAGAAGGAGGGCTATCCCTGCCCCTCACCTGCCGCAGCACTGGGGAAAACAGACCCTGAGCCTCACCTGGGCAGCATATCGAGCTGGCCCTGGCTGTGGGAGTTGCAAGTAAGCCAGCCCCAGCCCAAGGGCATGAACACAGGAGAGCTGGCTCTGCCTCTTGTTTGCTGAATGATGTAGACAAGGGAGACAAGACACCCTTCTCCCCTCCTCCATCCCTCACTATTTATGGCAGGCTGGAGAGCTGGTGTAGTCCCATGTAAGGTAGCATGGTTTCTGGTCGAGCACAAGCTAGAAACTGCCGGAGACCTCAGGTGATCCTAGGGAATGGCATCTGTTTTGACATGCTCCCAGACTCCAGGCTCCTGACTCGAGGCCGCAGCCCTCCATAGATTTGTGTCCTTTAGTCACGTAGGACAACACCCCTACTAGCCCCTCCAAAAGTAGAGGATGTGACTGCAGGCCACAGAGCCTCAAGACGGATCTCCATATTAATGAGGTACCTAAAGGCCAGAGGGGCAGAGCCAATTAAGCATTTCTTCCCATGCCCTCCTCCCTGCAAAAAGTATTTAACCTCAGGCCTGCCCTGAGAAAACGTGGTATGGTTTCTCATCTAGTTTCCACCATGACAATAAACATCTTAAGACCATAGACTGTTTTTCTTCTTCAGGATTCGCCATAGGGAACAGTGAAGCAGGCCTTTGTCTACAGAGCTGCTGTCTAATCTCCCACAGAAGACCTCTCTGCATTCCAGCCACAGCGACCACCAACCCAAGCAAGCCAAGTGAGCGGCCACGACCAAACCAAGAACTCCCATCCTAGTGGGGTTAATCCAGTCCATATGCCCTCACTGTGTTCTCTGCCCTTCCACAGTTCCCATAGCCCGACATGGTTGCCCAAGAGCCTGAGAACCAAATGAGCTAGCTCCAGATGCCCCGGAACCTCAGACTGCAACCCCGGAGCTAGGTCCCTGCGGTTTCACATAGCCTGACGCCCACCTGGCACTGGTATGAAAAGAGTACAGTCAAACTTCCTGCACCTCTGTCTCCACAAGTGGCTCTAGCCCCATGGCGGGACAGACACAGGACACACTTTAACCCAACAACTGATCTGGGACCCACACATCAACCCAACAAGCTGGCCCCAGGATCATGAGAGTGGGAAACTGGTCATGTTCCTCACCAGCTGAAATGCTTGGGAAAGCACCTTACCTGGGCATCAGGATAGAGCCTGCAGTAGTTGCAGGGATTGCTGGTGAGCCAGCTCTGAGGGCATGAAAGCTGGAGAACTAGGGGGTTGCCCGCTCAGATACCTCTCGAGCCCAGACCCAAGGCTTTGAATTGGCAACTCCAATATCTACCCCATCGATGAACAGTTGGAGTGAATGAAGGGACCAGTCCTACAAATCCAAAACTACTAGATCTCCATGACACAGGGCAACAACAGGATATCTGAGAGGAGTCCCAGCGAGGTTCCAGCATGGATAGAGTAGCAGAAGCCAAAGGCCTCATACCAGATCAATGGCTCACTGCAATGAACATTTGCAAGTAAAGAAGTGTGGACAACAGGGTGTACTGTGAGACACACCATGACACATTCCAGTTTCCACAAAGAGATTTTTTTCTCTGCTGGTGGGGAAGTTGCAAGAGTAGAGGACAGGTAGGAGGGAGAGGAAGATGTGTAGGATTGGGATGCATGATGGGAAATTCACCAATAAGTAAATAAATAAATAGTTTTTTAAAGGAAAGGATCATGTTGGAAAATGAGAAATAATACATCAAATACATTCCTAATATTTTAAAATTCCAATTAATATTCTTTCATGGTTTCAAAGATACATTACTAATTAGCATTAGTTAAAAATTAGACCTGGGACAGGGGAGTAGGAGCACTTGAGTTTTTGACTCCCAGAGCCTACCTAGAAACGTGAACTGGCTGTTACTCCAGCACCTCGGGAGCAGAGACAAGAGGATGGATGGGGCCAATGAATACGTATTTTAAACTATACATACATGTATATACCATTAAACCTTAGGTCTGAGTAAGTATGGCCCCTGCTGCGATTGCCCCAGTTAAGACTGCATTTCATAAACACACTTATTCAGAAGACCAGGTCTTCTGCTCCTGGTGTTGGGGTGCTCGTGCTACATCATGGACCCCTCAAAGTCAGCCCCAGGAAACAGATCTCCATCTCCTGCTCTCTGTGAGACAAAGAGGAACCAAATTCCAATGCCATAGCCCTGTGTGGCTCGGGCTCCTGGAGGTTTGAGCAGTGAACATGCACATAGGAAAAAACAGCTTCATTTGTCAAACATCTCCCATCAGAGAGCACGCAGGGCTGGTGATTCTTTCACCACAAAGTGGTCTTGCGAGTGTCTGTTTCCTTGTTTTGCTCCATGTTCTAATTCAGATGCCAAAGCTACTTGCTAATTGGCAGGACACTTGGGACAGCCTCACAGAAGGGCTGAGGACAGTGTCACAACAGCAAACAGTTCGTTACACTCTTGTCTACACATGGGTCCAGGCAATGATATGCACAAGGCACAATACTGAAAACTAGATGGGCCTCGGCAATCAAACTTCATGGTTTTATTGTTTTTAATATTTAATCAGATTTAATCAGATCTTTTAAAATAAATTTTAAATCCAAACTTCATTAAAATAATTTAATAAAAAATTTAATATACACTAATCGTAACTTGAATTTTTGCCTTTTCACCGTCACAGATAAGTTTAAAGTGTATGTGGTGTGTGTGTGTGTGTGTGTGTATGTGTGTTGTGTGTGTTTGGGACGGTGCAGTCTTCCATACAGGTGCATGTGTAAGACGGAGGTTTATTGGAATGTCTGTCCTTCATGGCGTCTCTACCTTATTTTTTGAAGTCTCTTACTGAAGCTCATTGTTTCGGGTCCTGACTCTTCATCCCCCAAAGCTGGAGCTAAAGGGATATGCCCACATGCCTGACTTTTTAAGGGTTCTGGGGATCAAACCCATGTTCTCCTACTTAAACGGAATGCACTTAACCAACTAAGTCATAAACTCAGCTTGCTCTCTCTTTGTCTCTCCCTCCCTCTCTTCTTCCCTCCCTCTCCCTCTCCCCCTCTTTTCCTCTCTTCCTCTCTCCATCCCTCCCTCTCTTTGTCTCTCTCTCTCTCTCTCTCTCTCTCTCCCTCTCTCCCTCCCTTTCCCTCTCCCCATCTCCCTTTCTCCCTCTCTCCCTCTCCTTCTCTCTCTCTCTCCCTTTCTCCCTCCTCCCTTTCCTCCCTCCTGTCTTCCCTCCCTTCCTCCCTCCCTCTGTCCCTCACTCTCCCTCTCTCCCTTCATCCCTCCCTCCCTCTCTCTCTCTCATGCTCTGTAGCCCTAGCTGCCCTCTGTCTCCAAGATTCTGGAATTACAGGGGTGCACCATCATGCCCTTTAATACTTTCAGAAAGAAAGTAACCCGATAGAAATAATTTTAAGCTCAACTGTGGTGGCTCATACTTTTAATCCCAGAATTCAGGAGGCAGAGGCAGAGGAGGCAGATAGATCTCTGTGAGTCTGAGGCCAGCCTGGTCTACAGAGTGAGTTCCAGGACAGCCAAAACTACACAGAGGAAAAACTGTCTTGGAAAAAAAAAACTAATAATAATGAAACAAACAGTATATTATACCCCGACCTCACTTTTGCTATGTGATTAGGGGAGAAGAGGAGATGTTTGGGGGATCATGGGATTGTGGATTTTCATTGTATTTTGTTCTTCATTTTTCCTTTGTGTTTTTCTAGATTTTTGTTAAATGAAAAATAAAAATAACTATTTCTAACAAAAAATTAAGTTAACGGATCAGAGCTCAATTAAATTAACAAAAGGAATTTTTCTTCAAGAACTGACGCTGCTTCAGTGAGTCCTGTGTAAGACTCCCGTGTCCGATATTCTGTGTGATTAATCTGTACAATGATTTCTGCCCTTCAAAAAATTCATTGAAACTTAAAAATATTTTAAACCATTTCTTCTTACTCTATCTTTCTGGTGACTAAACATGAAAGCTGAGTAATGAGAGATGAAGGTCAGAGATGAGCTTACTGGGGGAAATTCACGAATTATGTGCTTTCCTTTAGTTCACTGTTCCTAAAAGATCAAGTACATAGTGGAGATCACAAGAAAAGGAAGGAAGGAGCGAGAAGAAGGTAGGAATTCACCAATGATGTTTTGGTGATGGTGGTGGGTTTGTTTTTGCTTTTGTTTTTGTTTTTTTGAGACAGGGTTTCTCTGTGTACCCTTGGCTGTCCTGGAACTCGCTCTGTAGACCAGGCTGGCCTCAAACTCACAGAGATCCGCCTGCCTCTGCCTCCTGAGTGCTGGGATTAAAGGCGTGGCCCCAACATAATGTATCTTTTTTAACAATAATGTCAGCTCTCCAGCCTACTCTATAGCAACTAGAAGAGACTTTCTGCCTTTCTCTAAGGGATGGGTTTCTAATTCTGTCCCCAGTCCTCATAAGCACTCAGACTTCCAGCAGGAGAGACCCTGGGCTGTAGCCCACACTGCACTGAACTGCCTGCTTAGCTGGTATCCCTGGGCTTACAGTGAGTGAATGACTCAGCAAGTTGACCCTGAGTGCCCTGGTGTCTAGTCTCCTAATGGACAGTGCTTTCAGCCTTGCAGTGCTCCCTGGGTACTTAGCCTCATGCTGCTTCAGCACCCTGTGTACTTAGCTCCATGTCGCTTTAGCACCCTGAATAGAAACGACCACTGTCCCTGGAACTGACCTCAGTCATGCCCACACAAGGGGAGGCTGCCCACAGCCTCACGTTCTAGGGTCTTCTCTGGAGCATGATCAAACCCAATGACTGTCCTGGAGATGCCCTTAAGGTTCACTGAAGCTGGAGTGATTCATCTCATGCTGGTGACCCAAGCACTTGGAAGGCTGGGGCAGGAGAATTGTGAGTTCTAGGCTAGCCTGGGCTACATAGGGGGAAAAAAACTTAAAAACGAAACAAAGTTCTTAGAAGAAATGCACTTGGAGCCTAGCAAATATACTTTTCCCACAAGGGACCACAATGAAGGGAAAGCCTACACTCCTGGGAGAAAATCAAAGTGGGCACAGGTGGGCCAGGAAGGGTGTTCTCACTGCAACCCACTGAGTCTCAGGGGTCTCTCTCTCAGGGACTGTGTCACCAGGTTCCTGGTGTTTCAGGGACTGTGCCAATGGGTCCACTGTTGCCAGGTAGTTTCCTCCTGCTGAGGAAACTCTAACCAGCTTCCCACCCTTCCTGTCTGAAAGTGAAAAGAGGCAGTCTCTCCTTGTCAGATGTGTGTGTGTCTGTCTGTCTGTCTGTCTGTCTGAGTGTGTGTCTGTGTCTGTGCAAGAGAAAGAGAGAGAGACAGAGAAACAGACAGAGAGAGAGAGAGAGAGAGAGGGAGAGGGAGGGAGGGAGGAAGGGAAGTAAGGAGAGAGAGAAAGAGAAAGAGGGAGAGAAAGAGAAAGAGGGAGAGGGAGAGGGAGAGGGAGAGGGAGAGGGAGAGGGAGAGGGAGAGGGAGAGGGAGAGGGAGAGGGAGAGAGAGAGAGAGAGAGAGAGAGAGAGAGAATGCGTGCACAGTTGTGTGCCTGGTGCCTTCACAGACCAGATGTAGTATTGGCTCCCCTGGAATTAGAGTTAGAGGCAATCGTGAGTTTCCAGATTTGGGTGCTTGGGTTAAAAACAGCACCTTGAAAGAGTGACAAGTGCTCTCTTGCCACTTAACAGCTGAGCCATCTCTCCAGTCCCTAGTATGAACCCTTCTATTTCCACGGATGACTGAGAAAGTGCCCTTAAGGACTGGCTTGGAGTCACATAGCACTCATGAAGCAAACTTCCTTCCCAGGACCATGTTCGCTCACACTGTGGCATTTAAAACTGAACACACTCCCCATGCCAGGGGACAAAGGGACAGACATCTTGTTGGTGTTGGTGTTTTTATATAAGTCAAGGACAGAAAAGATGGCAGTCCTTTGTTCATTTTAGCTTAATGCTTGCCTAGGACTCATAAAAAGTCAAATCAAATCACACCCAGGCAGATAGCACAGGAGGAGGAGACAGATGGAGACCTGTGGACCACCATGCTATCTACAGACCTGTTCTCTAGCGCACAGCACAGAAGGGCCATAGAGACCCACTGGTTGCCACACCACGAAGCTCGGATGGAAGATGTTTCCCAGAGGCCTGCCAACCACTGTGCACTGTGTGTGTGTGTGTGTGTGTGTGTGTGTGTGGTGTGACAGATGGCTCAGTGGTTAAGAGCACTGACTGTTCTTCCAGAGTCTTGAGTTCAATTCCCAGCAGTAACATAGTGGCTCAAAACCATCTGTAATGGGAACTGATGCCCTCTTCCGGTGTGTCTGAGGAAAGTCACAGTGTACTTAATAGATAAATAAACAACCACATAAAATAAATTAAAAAGGAGAAAGAAAACACACAAAAGAATATAACCAAGGAGATAATAGGAAGGTTTTGACAAGATATATCTGCCTCTTGTCTACCTTTTGTCTACTATATTTGTGAAAGCTCAAAATATGTAGTTTGTTTAGCCTAGCACAGTAGTGCTGGCCCTGGTTGAGGGGGAGTGGGTGACCCAGCCCTGAGAACAGAGTACCTAAGGGAGATTTGGCACTCCTCTGCTGTGAGGTGGCACGGGTGTGGAGGTAAAGCCCCTCCCCCCTCACCACTTGCAGCAGTTGGAAGAACTGGCCCTGGGGTCATGATAGTGAGCTAGCCATGCTCCTGGCTGCAATACTCAGGAGAGCAGCCCTTCACCTTGTCTGGGCAGCACAGCAGAGCTGGCCCTGATGGTAAAGGCACAGGAGAGCCAGCCCTGAGGGTGTGAGAGAAGAAGAGCTGGCCCAGCCCCTTGCAGGCTACAGCACTCGGGAGAGTGGCCCCAAACCTTGACTGAGCAGCACAGTGAAGCTCCCTCCGGAAGTTTGGGTTGGGGTGAACCAGGCCAGAGGGCATGAGAGCAGGAGAGCGGACCCTGATGGCAGAATTGGGTGGCCTCACTGGAGCGGTGCTGGAGAGCTTGCCCTGGTGCTGTGGATCAAGGAGAGCCAATGGGCTGAGCAGCTCAGCTGCCACCCAGAGTCAGAGCCAGAGCCAGAGCCAGAGCTCTGAATTGGCCTACCTCAAAACGTATGCCATCTGCAAATGGTTGGGACATGTGAACAGACCAGTCCTGCTGTTTCCAAAGCTCCAGAATCTGCATAACAGGGAACTACTTTGTGGTCCCCAGACACCTGCCTCACTTCCCGCTTCATTCTTGTGACTCCTCAACTGAGACCCACCCGGATCCCAGAGTTCAGGGTGCAGCTGCCCCCCTTACAGCCCTTGTCCATTTTACATGACTATGTGGACATACGTCACCCTAACCTGACAGAAGCGCATGGGCTGTGTTCTGCTCCGTCTCTAGCACAGGGCTCGGGGCTGCAAACCTTAGAAACAATGGACTAGAACAAGGAAGGTGTTGCCTCATGATCCTGGGCCACAGAATCTATAATTACTCCCATTTCCCAGTCAAGAAACTGAGGCCCAAAAGACTGAGGAATATGCTCATAGTTCAGCTACTAACTAGTGGGACAGACAAGAATCCACTCAGAGCTGCAGTCCCTGAAGACCAAGGTCTCGCCCCCCAGGGCTCAGGACGCTTCCAGGATCCTCAGACTCAGCTGCTTCTCGTTACATCCTCAAACTGCACACCCTGGATGCTCTTTCTGCGCGTGTCACTAGAGTTGCTTCTACCTTCCATTTGTTTTCTCTCCCATCTCTGCCTTCCCACACCCCCCACCCACCTCACCTCCACTCTCCACGACCTGGGAGACACCCAAAGGCCTGGCAAGACTAACAGAGGAAGTCTTAAAATAAAGGAAAAGGAAGCACCACCGTCATACCCAGGGTAACCAGAGAAAAAGAAGGGTCCAGCATCATATCCAGGGGACCCAGAGGCAAAGAAGAAATAAGAAATGTGCTTTCTCTTTTTACTTCTGCCTCTAATAGAGAAGACAACAAAATCCGATGAAAAATAAAATCAGTTACTGAGGAGGAAGAAAGCAAGGACCTGGAAAAGCTGGGAAAACAGACATAATAAGCGGCATTTGCAGCTGACCCCGCCCCCCTTCACAGCAAAGCCAGGAAAGCAGCCCCAAGTGTAAACAGATTTGAACACTAAACTTAGCGGACCATATACAATTATTTCTGGGGAGAAATGGATGAGCGCTTGGTTAGACAAATGGAAGAGGTGTGAATGAGTCTTAACACTCTGATCTAGCAAAATGGTCCTTTGAAATTAATGGAACAAAAAATTATACTGGGGAAAAGCAGCAGCCTGAAGAGCGAACACTAAAATAGGAACCATGAAATGAGAACGCATTCTTATGAGTATGAGCGTAATGAAACGAATTTAAGAAAAGGTCACGTTCGGAAGACGATCGGATGGGCCACGGCGCCACAAAACCCCTAATTTGCTGCGGCATTTGAAGTTCCCAGCTTTAGCAGGTACAGAATCCATAAGAAACCATCCATTCCATGAGCTCTTCCTGAGGCTAAAGGATATCAGGCCCAGAGAGGCTGAATGACTGCCCAAGAACACACAGCTTGGTAAACACCCTACCTCACTTTAAATGTGTGCATTTAACGCACATGTGTATTAAAGAAGTGGCCCGCTTCCATCTGCTCTGGTCTGTTTGAGTGACAGACATTATGTTTCATGGTACAGAGAGGCAGGAAACTTGAAGCTTGTTCTCATCATGTAGAGAACATACTTTCTGGAATCATTCCTGGGCCGAATGTGATTCTCAGGAGATTCCCAGGAGACGCTTTAAAAAAACAAACAAACAAACAAACAAACAAACAAACAAAAAAAAAAACAAAAAAAACTTCTTGTATTTAATTAATTTCTCAAAATTCTGATTTTGCTTCAGAATGAAGAAAAACAAAGACAACAAAAGCAAATGAACTCTAGAGGCTGACGGCAGCAGTTCAAGGCCACCCTGGGCTGCAAAGCAGTTTCCAGGAGAGGCCGGATAGAAAGCCGTCAGGAACAAGGCTGGCCTCTGAGCTCCTTATCTCCCCTTTAAGAAGTAGAACATCCCAAGAGGATGAGGAAGGCAGACTTAACTGCTGCCTCCAGACTGGGACATGCTAGGAGGAGCTTCCCAGTGTGTTCCCCAGCCTCCTCATGAGGGTGAAAGCTGTCCTCTAGTCATGCCCTTCCAGGGTTTGAGCTAAAACCCTCTCCACAGAATAGTCCCCTCTTAGCAGCTGGTGGGATTCTGGGGCCTTGCCCGCGCTTCAGCGAAGGGGCAGAAGGGTCCCCGAGGCGTGGCTCCGTTTCCCACCACAGGGGGCACCAGAGAGCCTCCACGCTCCCAGCTGTGGCCTGAGCTACCCGAGGGAGCAGAGTTCTTTTTTACATTTTTTTTTATTTCAGTGTGTTTGGTAATATTCATAACTGTTCCCATCTGAAAGGTCGGGAGGGGACCACAGGCATCAGCCCCGCCCTCCTCACAGAACTTCTAGATGCAAGGGAATTAAGGAGAGTGATCTGGAGAAATATCCACAGATACTAACTTTTGCTCTGATCCCCTGAGAAGCCCAAGCATATTTGGATGGAATTGTTTTCACAAGATAAGCTAATACCATGAACAGCATGCTAGTTTATGGCTGGGTAGGTTATTAAGCTCAGAGATCTGCACAGACAGACAGAACCTGGGAGTCCCCCAGCCCACAGCTGACTGTGCCCTAGCGGATCCTCTACTGGACATTTTCTAGCCCCTTTCACTTTAATCTGCACATTTTGGCAGAGTTAACTAGCCAGCAATAGCACGCCGGCTCAGGTCGGCCGTCTTCCTAATGTTTTCTGGATTGTCCTATCACAATCACCTCAAACTTCCACAGCTCCAAACTGACCGTAGTCTTTGGGGGATGTAAGACGTGGCTGCATGTGAAATGGCACCCGCTGAGGGTCAGGGGTCATCGCTGCTCCATCGCCTGCCTTAAGCTGCGGGACCTGGCACATGGTCAGGGATCAGAAGTGTTTGGGGATTAAGTTAAAATTATAGGAAATATGGGCATTCCAAATGGACTCAAAAACCAAATTATCCCTTTATTCTTCCTAGGAAAACCCCAGGTGGCTTATGTTAAGAGACTCAAAGAACCCTGGGCTCTGTGTTCAGACGGGCTTGGTTGTGGGCACAGGAACGGCAAAGGAAGAGAAAGAAGCTTCTTTAGCAATGGGTGGACCCAGGCCAAACTCTGCCTTACTGCTAACTCCCTAAGGATTCGTTTAACTTGTCTATAACAATTCCATTCAGTTTGGAGGCTATCATTGGGTTTTAAATGGACAATGAGCAAAGAGCCTGCATCAGAGTAGGCTCTAAACACAATCCTTCCATTCTCCCTTTGTATAAAAAGACATGGGGGTTAGAAAGGGGGCTCAGGCTCCCATGCTAGGCTGAGCCAGACTACTTTTGAAGGCTCCTTCTTCACATACCTGTGTGTGGCTTTGAGAACATCATTTACCTTCTGCTTCTTGAGTCTTCATCTGTGGAATGGGAGAACTAGACCCTACTTTAATTGTTTAGGGGCAGGTTGATTGTGGTTAGCCAAATACTGAGATACTGCTCAGCTTGTTGAGTGCTGGACACACCATGTGCTATGTGCTTCCTTAATCTGGGATGACACACCAATCAGGCTCACAGTCGAGGTCTCGGCTTATTGTGGGCTCTGTGGGCTTGGGGTCCTGGCTGAGAGGGTGCAGACCAAGGAACAGCAGACCTGTCCAATGCTAGGAAGACCCCACTACATTGAGGCCAGCCAGCACCAGCACTCAGGTGTGCCGCTGACCTCGGCTCACAGCCAATGAGGAACGCTTCTTAGGAATAGTCCGCACAGGGTAGCGTTAAAGGTGCCAGCTTCCTGGTTCTTGGTGTCCACAAATCTGTTCTGGAGAAGCGCCCTGCCAGCTTTCATTCCCACCTTTCCTAGTGTAACCCTCTCCTGTGCAGCAAGACTCACATCTTTGTCACCTGGATCTTATCATTATGTCACTGAGTCAGAACTCTGTGTCATATAAATGGAGTTTTTAATGCCATCTTCAGTCAAGGATCTATAACTATTGCCCCACCCACTCCCATCAAAGATAACCACATAGCTATGTAGAGTGTCCACGCTAGAGCTCCAGAGGCTGCCATGTGCACAACTGTCTTTACAGACAGCTCTCCCAGAGTTTTGTGACCACAGCCTGTGTGGCTGCATGAGACAGTTCTGCCTCCATCTATCCTGCCAGGAGAAACGTTTCTGATAAGAACTAGCTGATTAACCCAAGGGCAGTGGTGCATACCTGTCATCTCAGTGTTTGGAAGGGAAAGAGGCAGGAGGATCACCACAAGCTCCAGGCCAGCCAAGGCCAGATGGTGAGATCATGTCTCCCAGGAAAAAAGAGGGGCACTCAGAGGATGTCCTACCGGGTAAAAATGCTTTATGGTCAATCTTCAGCACCCCAACTTCAGACCCCAGCACCTACAGTCAAACAGAGTCGCTATGGCTACATATGTCATGACGGGGAAGAGGGTTTGGGGGTGGAGACAGGAGGATTGCTGGTGCTTGCCAGGTTTCAGCCTACCCAAATAACCCACACGTTCCAGATTCAGTGAGGTACCCCATTTCAAGGGAGTAAGGCAGACAGGGGACACCCTCTTGATTGGGGTAATTTTTTTAATTCAATTTATATACATCTCTTTGTTGTAGAGAAGTATGATGGGGAAATCAATAAAATTTCAAGCATAAAAGTACATTACATTGGGATAAAAATCTGTGGGGGAAGTGGATCGGAAATGTAATTTCCCACTGTTAAATAAAAGCTCATTTGTGTGTTTTTTAAAAGGATAGTGGTATCCAATATCTCTGATGTTTACATTTTATTGGGTTCATTTAAAACAGCAATGACAGTTTTCTAAAGACTATTTTCATAACGCACTAGACATTGAGCCTTTGTGATTATTTTAATTGTTGTAAAACATCCTAAATACTAGTGCTAAGATGTTTGAGAAGGGGCAGAGATTCTTTTACATTTTTTTTTTCAGCACTACTGAGAAAAACTGGTTCACCTCGCTAATGCAGCTCGCTCCACCGGACACACCAGCCCGCCTCAACAAGCAGATGCTGGATCTTCAGGGGAGACTTGTCCCTGTGGGGAGCGATGCTTTTTGCATCTCTTTGCACCAAGTTCAGGCACAGGGTGGGGACTTCAGTGCACAGGAAGGGCGTCTTTAGCTACCAGATCAGACTGGCCTGGGTATATGCTGTCCTCCCTTGCCCTGCTAAAGGTTTCCTTCTGTGTGTCCCTGGGTGGACACGCACCTCCTCTGTCAGGCAAATTAAGACATTTCGGCAGGCTCTCTCCCCACCTACCCAGGGGGAAGTCCCTTGTAGTGTGGGACCATTCATTTTCCTCTACCCAGGACCCTTCGTTGTCCATTTGATAGCATACCTGACACATAGTAGGTTCACAGCAAATAGACCTAACCGTTTGACAACCCCAAATGTAGACAGCCCTGCTTTTTCCCACAAAGAGTTTCCCACAGCCAAAAAAAGCTTTAAAAAAACTTCTGCATTACAATTATTTATATATGTAAATGTATGTGTATGACTTATATTATGTATATATGTACATACAACTATGTGCACATGTGTGTGTGTGTGTGTGTGTGTGTGTGTGTATGATGAAGGGATACACGTATAGAGGTTGGAGGATAAATTTCAGGAGTGTATTCTCTCTTTATACCATATAGATCCTAGAGCTCTAACCCAGCTAGCTCATCATGATTGGCAGCAAGTACCTTTACTGACAAGCCATCTTGCCAGTACCCCAAAAAAGATTTTGCTTTGTAAATGACAGTGTTTTTCCAGATTACCAATGAACACATCAAAAGTCTATTCATAATATTTAATTAATTTAACAGTTTTTTAATCTCACCCATATTTAAAATCCTTTACAGAAAATATATTAATCTACCTGCATGGTGGCTATAAATTAATATACTTGAATTACAAAATCTTATTTGTATTAACGCAAAGTCTTATACAGATGACAAGTACATTTTGAAGAATTCCCTCTTTTTTTCTATATTCGCATTAATTTCTGCAGCAACTGTATTCGCTCTTCACGGGCATCTTTGTCACCAGCAAAGCTACTTCGATATCATCTAACAGAGCTTTCCAGAACCATCCTCTTAGCTTCCGTCTAAGTCATCTATGATACAGGGCACTTTGTATCCACGGATGAGGCTGTCACAGGAAATTATACTCCCAGCCGCAAGTACCCATTCTCTATTCATGAGCTCTGCAAAGCAACCATTTAGCGTATTGTTTTTTAAGGGATCTTTAAAAGGCTTGTTTACAGCATCCAATGGTGCAATTATAAGGAAAAATCACTAAATCTGAGCTTAGTGATTTTTTTTCTCTCTCTGTTTGTTCCAGCGAATGACCTTTATAAGCGTTTGAAACGTATCACTGACAGAGATTATTTCGGACGAAGATGTTTTTCCCAAATGGTACTTTGTGGGTCAAAACTACTAAGTGATTTCAGGAAAGTCCTGAAACACAGGGCCCTTAGCAAAGGCTTGAGCAGAAGAAACATACCTCTTTTTTGAAAGATACTAGGTGAGACCTT
This sequence comes from Grammomys surdaster, assembly GCF_004785775.1. Taxonomy (NCBI): domain Eukaryota; kingdom Metazoa; phylum Chordata; class Mammalia; order Rodentia; family Muridae; genus Grammomys; species Grammomys surdaster. Next base: position 4,805,671 of record NW_021604644.1, read on the forward strand.
GCCCCCGCCCCCAAGATTGGGCTGTCCTTCTGGGGCTTGTTCCTCTTTACCGCTCTAACTTCTACCTAGGCCCAAGCAGGGAGCTTCCCGGGTGTGAGCACAACAGGAGCTTGGGGCCTGCCACCTGCTGAGCCCTCCCACCAGCAGAGGGCATTCATCTGAATCCCACCACAGTAAAACTCCAGGCAACTGAGTTTCAACTACTTTTTCCCCCCTTTGGTTTTTGGAGACAGAGTTTCTAAGTGTAGCCAGCCCTGGCTGTCCTGAACTCCCTTTGTAGACCAGGCTGGCCTTGAAGTCACAGAGATCTGCCTGCCTCTGCCTCCCAAGTGCTGGGATTAAAGATGTGCACCACCATGCCTGGCTTTCAGCTACAGTTTTAAGGATATGAGGGCAGGAGAGATGGTTCAGCAGGTAAAGTCATTTGACACCAAGCCTGATGATCTGAAGTCAGTCCTTGGGACCCATGTGGCGAAGGGAGAGAACTGACTCCTGCTGTTGTCCTCAACTTCCACATGAATATTGTTGCACATATGTGACCACAGACAAACAAGCAAGCTTCTCTCTGTGTGTGTGTGTGTGTGCGCGCGCGCACGCGCGCTTGCGCACGTAAAAATTGTTTATCTTACAAAGATATGTAAACTGGCTGATAGAGCTGAGGACATACATGATGGCTCATGCCTGTAATTACAGCACTCAAGACAGGAACAAAAGAATCAAGACTTCAACTACACAACAATTTGAGACCCTGTTTCACACACACACACACACACACACACACACACAAAACAAGCAAACAAACAAACAAACAAAAACAAGCAAACAAAAAAAGACAAAGAAAAGATGATTTAAAAAATACAAACAAGCCGGGCAGTGGTGGCGCATGCCTTTTATCCCAGCACTTGGGAGGCAGAGATAGGCAGATTTCGAGTTTCGGAGTTCGAGGCCAGCCTGGTCTACAGAGTGAGTTCCAAGACAGCCAGGGCTATACAGAGAAACCCTGTCTTGAAAAAACAAAAATAAATAAATAAAAATAAATACAAACAAACCTGCCCAACAAATAACTAGCCATTGGTAACACACTTCTGTTTGGTGGCTCAGAGCTAGCTTCAGTGTGGCATTCCAGGTTTACAGCCATGCTCTTCTGATTAAAACATAGAAGTATGGCTGTGCATAGCCGTGTAGAACTGTTATCCCAGCACTGGGTAGCCTGAAGCTGGAGAACTGAGCTCTAGTCTGCCTCGGCAATGTAGCAGGATCTGCCTCAGACAGGGGTGGGCAGTGTGCAGAGACAGAGAGAAGACTTGATGTAACGATGCCTACCCATAGGGTCGTTATGAGAATTCATGGAAGCTGGACTGGGGATGTGAGTCAGTGCAAGAGCAAATGCATGAGGCCCTGGACTTGATCCCCAGTACCACACACAATTATGGAAATAACTGTCCCTGACCTAGAACTCACATCATCAGCACTGCCTGTAAGAACCTGGGCTCCTCGGGGGATGGAGAACATAACACAAGAATATAACCAGGTGTTCCCTGGAAGGACACAGCTTTCCTGGATGGAGAACGACCACAAAGTTTAAGAATTGGGCCACCCACTCAGATACAGAGCATTTAGCATGATGTCTTGAAAATTGTGTCTGGGATGCATCTCTCTATGTCTTTGGTTGGTATGCTGATATTTCTCTTGCTTCCTCTCCTATTTCAGTAACAAACAGAAGGTCATCTTCCATACCTGTGCGAGTGTGTGTGTGTGTGCATGTGTGCGTGTGTGCATATGTGCATATGAAAGCTGGGGGATAACCTCCTCTCATTGTGTAGCCTTGGCTGACAACTAGTTCTGTAGACCAGGCTAGACTTGAACTCACATATATCTACTTGCCTGTGCTTCCTGAGTGCCAGGATTAAAGGCGTGCACCACTTTGTCCAGCCTCACCTTGATTTTTTGAAACCAGATCTCTCAGTGGCTTGGAGCTTACTGAGTGGGCTAGGCTAGCTGGCCAGTGAGTCCCAGGAGCCCTCTCCAGCTCTCCAACACTGCACTGCAGGGATGCTTTCTTCTTTCCTTGCCTCCCCCCTCCTTCTTTCTCCTTTGTCTTTGAAGTACAGGATCAAACCCAGGACCCCATTGTTAAGCAAGTGTGCTGCCAATGAGCTAGTATTCCTCCTGCCTCTAGTGCTGAAGTAACAGGTGTGTGCCACCATGCCCTCACTGACTTATCCCTTTATGTAGTTCAGTGACAGTCAGTGAGACAGATCTCCCAACAAGTACATTTTACTGTCGTTAATTCAGTATTAGTACATAAGGTGTGTGTGTGTGTGTGTGTGTGTGTGTGTGTGTGTGTGTGTGTGTGCAAGCACCTGCGTGCCACTGCACTAGTGTGGAAGTAAGAGAACAATATTCAGAAGCCAGCTTCCCCTTCTCCTGAGGGTTGTGGTGATCCTCCTGCCTCTAGCTCTTCAGTGTACTCTACCCATCTGAGCCACTACAACCAGCTCACTGTGAGTTCGGGGCTTTCACTTGGGTCACCAGACTTGGGCAGCAAGCACTTTTACCCACTGAGTCGTTTTGATGTCCTCCATCCAAGAAGATACTTTGATTGCCAGTGCTCGGGAGGAAGAGCAAGGTGGGATGGCAGACACTCCCCATCTCCCAACCACACTGCATTTGACCTTTGAGAATAGGGTCATCAAGGTCTTAAACCTTTTATAGTTCTGTAAACACAGACTCCACATAACTGTGAATTACAGAGTTATGTAAATCAGCTGCGGGGGGCCGAGGAGGGGTGGGGGTGGGGGAACTTAGGCGCGGTTGCTCTCTTTCATAGTGACTTTACCAGGAATGAAACCCACAGGAGGGGAAACTGGGGATGAGGGTGGGTGTTGGGCAGAGTTTCTTTTCAGATTATTGTGTTTATTATTTTATTTTTTCTCATGTCATTGCTGGGGACACAGTTCATGGCATCCAAGTCACCGATGCTACGGTTTGTGTTTTTGTGGCTGTCCTCCTCAAAGTGATTCTGTCTACACTATACCTTTTTTTAAAGTCCTCATTTCAAAATGCCAAAGATAAAGAGAAAATATCATCAACATTCAGACAGATACGATTTCTTTTTTCTTACATTCAAATACTCACTGTAAGGAAGGTTAAATTCCTTACTGCTTCACTGTGCTTTCTCATATAGCGATAATGAAACATTTAAATTTTGAAGTGCATATTATTTTATTAAAATTACTTTCTTTTACCTTTACATTGTATGGCAGATAAAATGCTGTATTGATTTTTAAATTATATAAATAAATGGAGTACTTATGAATTTAATTTCAAGATACTAAAGGGGAGGTTCTTTTTAAAATTACTTTATCAATGGTCAGACCACAGGCTTGATCTCTGTTTTGGTTTAAATCAAAATATCCTCAACAAGTCACCTGGTTTGAACACCTCTTCCCCAGATGGCATTTCCATATTGAGAGGCTTTAGTGGATGTGATTGGGTGGGAGAATTATAGATTAGTTATAGAAATATAGTTATTATAGATAACCTAGCTGCTGCTCCAGTGTGCTCTTGGCTCCTGGTCCGTCATGATGTAAAGAGTTTCTGCTTCCTGTGCACCCTACACAGAGGCAGCCGCTGTGCCGAGCCGTCCCAGACTGTGAGCCCAAATAAGCCTTGCTCCTTTGAAGTTGTCTCTGCCAGATAACAACTACACAGAAGAATAACCTCCCTCTCTGCTAAAGGGGCCTTCATGAAGGGAGATCTTGGTCCATCCTATGTTTGGAATTCTGCTTTAATCAAAGTTGACTACCAATGGGGGCTCATCCCAGACACTGCAGACTCCAAGCTTTTATAGGTGGAGAGACACCTTTTCTTTTCTTCTTTTTCTCTTCTTCTCTTTTTTTTCTTTTTTTTTTTCTAGAGTGTCTCTTTATGTAGTCCTAGCTGTACTGGGGTTTGCTATGTAGGCCAGGCTGGCTGTGAATTCATAGAGATCCTCCTGCCTCTGCAGAAGGCCTCCAACACTATACCGAGCAAGAGATGCCATTTCTAAAATTTCTTTTCTCAAAGGACAAATCAAGGTAGAACTTGCTGGGCCTGGAGACTGAGAGGATGCACGATCTCAGATCTGAAGGCTGCTGGCAGAGCGCCTGGCAGAGGAGAGGGCCGAGGAAACAAACCTGGGGTCATCATGAGCTTCCTCAGACTAAAACCCCAAGTCTGCATCACCACCCCTCTCTGTCCAAAACTGAGGAGTTGATGTTACTCAGACATCTTCCCAAGCCCACCCTGTCCAATTTATTTCCTCTCCTCCTCCTTCCCACGTCCCTGGCCCGGCCCACCTTAAATAATCTCACTCTAATTGGAAATTGGAGCTGTCAGCACGACCTTCCTTTTGTCTCCCTGAAACTCACCTTGGTCCCCAGCTCTGACAGATGTCAACGTCCCCACAGCTCCAAGAAGTGGTAGCATCCCGGGAGGGGACTGTGAGGGGCAGACTCCCATGGTCGTCATGGATAGGACTGTGCCCCAGACTTCAGCTGCCATGCGGGGGAGTGGACCTGGCATGGCTAGTGACGAGCCCCGCAGCACAGCCCCGCGGGAGCTATCTGCAGCTCTCCACTGTGGCGCCGCTGCAGGTTTATCTCGCTCGCTGAGAAAAGACATAATCAATTCCCCAGCTGGCACTTTGCACTGAATACCCACTTTTTCAGCTTGATAGCAAGACTAAATTAGTTATTTAGCAACTAGGCCCTAATTTAGAGCGAGCAAGGGCCTTGACAAGGATCATTGTTCAAGGCTGTCCCCCCTTTGCCTTCAGATAGGAAGCCTGCAAATCCCCAGAAGGTGATAAATAGACAATTAGAAAATAGATATATTTGGTTAGATCTACAAGGCTCCCCAGCGCTGTCAGGCTCACAATGAAGGGGGCCAGGGTAAATTGGTGGCCAATGAACACCAGCTGCACGGCCATCCGTCCTGCAGACACCCAGCCATATGTGGCCATTTGCAGACCATCCTGAAGAATAGATCGGACCAATAAGACCAGAGGGAACTAAAAATACTTGACAAAGTTGGCTGCTCTTCATTTAAGAAGAATAAAATATCTAATGGGGTGTAATGGAGGCCATCAATCACACACTGCCAGAGCCAAGCCCAACACCACGCTTAACTATTAATGCAACTTTGTTTCTCTAATAAGTAGGACAGGCTGGTGAGCTCCGTGCACAGGGTGGATGTCTGTGTGGGAGAATGAGAGGGGGATGCTGGAGAAGATGGATTCCAGCTTCAAAACAGAAGGGAGAGATAGGAAATGGTGAAACTACCATGGAGAACAGGTAAAGCTCCCCTTTAAAAAGTCACAGATACAACTGCCAGAGGATCCAGGGGGTCCACTCCCAAGTATAACCTCAAAAGACTTGAAGGCAAAGGCTCAAACAGACAGACATCGGACAGCCAAGCTCACAGCAGCAATACTCACGAAGTAGAAGCACCTCAAACACCCCTTGACACACGAGAGTATACAAAATGCACAAAATGCACATAACAGGTTAGTATGCAGCCTTTAAGAAGGACACACTGATGACACATGCTACATGGATGAACATGGTGGGCATCATGCCAACTGCAGTAAGCTAGCCAAAAAACATTAACAGGAATGGAGATGGTGGTGACATAGTGACACACTGTGTCATCTCAGCACATAGGCGGTCAAGACAAGAGAAGTGGCTACTTCCCACAAGCAGGTTTCCCAGGCCTGCTGCTGCTCTGGACTTCTGCCGCTCAGTTAGTGAGCTCTCCTCTGTGGAAAACAAGGTCCTAGGACAAGGGGTGAATGTGGGTCAGGTCACACCTGCGTTCAAAGGGCAGAGCTGTTATTCTACTGAAGGAAAAAAAACACGACACCCACACCACACACCCCATATATCCCCACACACCCCTCACACACACACATACCCCCATACACACAACACACACACGACATACACACACAATACACACCACACACACACCACCACCACCCTACACACAACGCACACACTACCCCACATATACCACACACACCACACACACAACACACCCTCACTCACACACACAACATACACACAACACACACAACACACACTCCCCCCACACACACTGAACACAACTGTGGAAGCCCATGGAACTCACATTGTGGGGAAAGGGCAAGATAGCCTCAGCATGCTCCTCCCAGTGGGCAGACCAGAGGTTAACTGGGAGGTGCTGGTCTTGAGCTGAGACACCTGGCCTGAGAGCAGAAGAAAGAATGCAGACAAGGGTGGAGCTGCTGGAGAGAAGGCCCTGTTCAGAGCACCTGTTGCTCTGTAACTACAGTCCCAGGGGATCTGCCCCCCTCCTCTGACCTCCACAGGCACCATATACTGTTCAGACAGACGTGCAGACAAAACACTCATACACATATAATAAATGAATCTAAATTTTCTAAAGATTTCAAGAAGATGGGAAGATATAAAGTTTTTATTGTTCTCTCTGGCTGCACATGATGATAATAAAGGCTTGGCTTTACTTCTGAGCCATGTCTCCGTGCTTTTGAAAGCAAGGGGGGGGGGGTGTTAATAACTTCCCCCTTCTTGGCTTTGTACTATCAGATTTAAGATCATCTTACAAGATGTCTCACTGACTGGAGAGAGGAAAGCCAGTAGTCATTCCACGTCAAGGGCTAACTCCTACTCTTGTGAAGAGTGACTGCTGTCCACTAGTCCTACAGTATGCTCACACACCCACATAAAATGTTCAGGGGTAAAGAGCAGGGTGCTGACTCCAACTGGTGACAACAGGGAATGACTGGAAGCCAGCTAGCATCAGACTGGTGGTGGATTCAACAGCACACATTCTAGAGCCTTCTCTTTCTGGTGGGGCCTAGGAAATCACTAATCAGTTCCTTTCCTGCCTTTTTCTTTTCTCTAATGGTGTCTCCTGAGTTTCAGACTGGCTTCACACTCACAATGTCATAGTGTTCAACTGCTGTGAAGAGGCACCATGACCACAGCAACTCTTATCAAGGAAAGCATTTAATTGGGACTGGCTTACAGTTTCATACGTTTAGTCTATTGTCATCATGGAAGGAAGCACGGAGGGACACAGGCAGAAGACATGGTGCTGGAGAGGTTCTACATCTACATCTCATCTGTAGCTGAGAGTTCTACATCTGGATTCACAGGCAGCAGGAAAAGTAAGCCACTTGGCCTGACTTGAGCATTCGGAAACTCAAATCCCACCCCCAGGGACACACTTCCTCCACAAGGCCACGCCTCCTACTAGCGTATCCTGGTGATCAAGCATTCAAATCTATGAGCCCATTGGGATCATTCCTATTCAAACCACCACAGTAACCAAGGATGAGTTTGAACATGTATGCCTCTGTGTGTGTGTGTATGTGTGTGTGTACATGTAGGTGCATGTGCACATGTATGTAGAAGCCAGAGATCAATGTCATCACATTCACTCTATCTTTTTGGAACCCTGTCTCTCACTTACCTTGGAATTCACTGATTGGCTAGACTAGACCGGCTGGCCATTGGGCTCCTGGGCTCTACTCCTCTCCCCTCAGTAGTGAAGTTACAGAAGCATGCTGCCACGCTCAGCTTTTTGATGGGCCCTGGAGAGCCAAACCTAGGGTCTCAGGCTTGCTCAGGAAACATTTTACAACTCTAGCCATCTCCACAGCTCTGACCTTGGACTTCTGATCCTCTTGCCTCCACATCCTAAGGGCTGGGATTACAGACATGTACCATGGTTCTGGGTATCGAACCCAGGATTTCATGCATGTTAGGCAAAAACTCTACCAACTACACTACCTCCCCAGCCTCCATTGCCTCTTCAGCCAGAGCAGGCAGCTCATTCCCCAGCCTCACTGAAAGTGGATAGCCAATGGAGTGGCCACGCCCAACCTTGCACACAGAAACTTCCCTATGTAGTCTATTCTCTCTTCTCTTGTCTGCAGGCAGATCAGAGGACCCCATCATCCAATGGGATGTCAGAAATGTCTGGGGGAGGGAGTTAGATGTCTCGTGTATTAGTTTTCAGGGGCCACAGAACAGGACTAGGTGGTTCAGATTAGATGAATGTATTTCCTCATGTTCTAGAGACCAAAAGTTCAAGATCAATGGGACAGTGGGACTTAGAGATGGCTGCCTGCCTAGTGTCTCCACTGGTCTTTCCCCAGGTGCATCTCTGCACGACCCAACTTCCTGCTCTCATAAGGACATCGGTCCTATTGGGTAGATCCCACCCTAACTGAATCACCTCTCACATTCTAAAGTTTTATTTCAACACATGAATTTTGGGAGCACATATATAGTTCAGTCCATGGCACTGTGAAAGGTTTTCCCAATGGATGCTCACATGATCAAGGAGGAAATAGCTGTTGTGTTAAAAGATTGGGATTAAACACTGATTAATCACTTGAAGGTAATCGCCTTGACCAGTGAACGGGATGTTTTTCAGCTCTGTGGTCAATAGCTTCATCCAAAAGCTCCTTCAGGAGATGTGTATGCTTTCTGCCTCCATCTATAAGTAAAGAGCCGCATCCAGGTGTGGTAGCTCACAGTTCACACCTATAATCCTGGAACTCAAGAGGCTAAGGCAGGAGGATTATCATCAGTTCCTGGTCTACAGATTGAGACCTTGTCTCCAAAAACAAAACAAAATAAAACAAAAAGTCCAGGTGGTGGTAGTGCACCCTTTAATCTCAACACTCAGGATGCAGAGGCAGCCAGTCTCTGAGTTCGAGGCCAGCCTGGTCTACAGAGTGAGTTCCAGGATACACAGGGAAACCCTGTCTCAAAAAAACAGGAAAAAAAAAAGTATCACTTCTGGAAGCTTTCTATTAATACAGAATACCCTCCTGTTCCAGAAGCCCCCAGTAAACCTTCCTCTTGCTGTGTTGGTCCCCAGTGGGTCACATGTTCATGATCAATCACATGTCCTAGAGAATGTGTGCCTTATATAATTGAAGTGATTCAATGTCCCCCAAGGCTGGCTGTGTGGGAAAGGAGAGGATGGTCTAACAGAACCAGTTGGTGAGACAAGGGAGAGGATGGAGCCGGCACACGGCAGCAGCCGGCACACGGCAGCAGCTAAGCCATCAGCATCAGCTCCACTAGAGGCCTTATTCTGAAGCCCTGAGGGGCCAGGGGGGTGCTGAGCTCAGTCCTTCCTGGGGGGCTGTTTTAAAAGACATGGAGACAATGTTGAAGTCACCCCAGAATGCGAGATTCAAAGATAGCGAAGATCAGAGTGATGTCCAGACTGCAGCACAGGGGCCTGCTCATACTCGGTCCTCCCTCATCCATCCAGCAGGCCCCACACTGCACCACTCATGAGGAATTTCTGAGGAAGTATCTAGCCACTCAGACTCCCAGCCCCTGAGCAGGCTGAATTAGCATCCTCAGAAGTGGAGTTCAAGATCGTCTTTAAAATGCCTCTCCAGGTTATTCTGGTTGATGACAGATCTGAGAAACAGAATACCACATTCTTTTCCAGAGAAATCATCTTTATATCTAAAGGTATATTGAGAAAAAAAAATTGTGAATTTAGTCAACCTAGGAGTATTTAAAGACTGTCCACCTGGAAGACTGGCACCTCCTGAGCAACGTGTGCTTTCTTTGAACCCCAGTTTCCTTGTCAGTAGATGACAGATTACTGTCCCTGGTCCCTCTGCCACCTTGAGACAGTATGTGGCCCTAGGAGACTTAAGAATCTCTCTGTGCTCTTAAATGACATTGTCTTATTTACCAGTTCATCCCCCTCCAGTCAGCTAAGAACTGTTTAAGGAAACTCCATAAAGATCCTTCATCCATATGGACCAAATTGTTCATCTGAAAGATGCCAGTGATGGGATGGCTGGGTTCCCACTGATGAAGGCAGGACCCTGCTCTCAACCCACCACCCACTCAAGGAAGCTCCCACTTGGCATCTGCTGGCTTCATGCATTATTCAGTCACAAGTGTCACCCTATAGTGGTCTGAGTGTGTCCTTCACAGTCTGAGAGTATCTCCAAGTAGGGCAAACCAGGGACTAGGAGCCCAGTGACTTTGAATACACCTCCAGGATGCAGATGGGACAGGTGCTTTGGCAGCATGGGATAAAGCTCTTTGTGGGGAAGGTGCAGGGAGTGTGGACACAATGACAGCTACAGAAAGCAAGCCACTGGGATTGTGTGGCAATGTCTGCGGTTTGGCTTTTTGTAGTCTTCCCCCCACCCCCAGAATGTTTAGGTTTATTATAAAATTCTCCTTGATTTCACACCGAAGCCTAATCACACCTCTTCACTCATTTGACCCTCAAAACCACCTTGGACATAAATAGAGTGGGTTTTCCTTTGTCGTGAGTTGGGCCTGCTGTGCTTCTGTCCTGGTTCACTTAGTTTGATTCCCTTGGCTCACTGAGTTCTTTATTACGTCCATGAACCCAAATGCCTCAGGCCTCCATTCGTTTTCTACTTGAATCATGATCAATAATTAACTCATTTAGTAGATTTTATCAGTTAAGACTCACAAGTGGCAAAAACCAAACTCAAGTAAGCGTAAGCAAAAACAAAAAACAAAAAAGAATGAAGAAAATTATGAAGATGAAAAGACTCCCAGGTTCAGGCTCTCCCGAGCTCTCTTCCCTTCTCTGATGTGGAAGCTGGGTAAAAGACTATATTGGCCTTCCCAGAGGCCTTTTCTCTCTCCCATCTCTGCATGTGAAACAACAGAAGCAGTCACCACTCCCAGCCTCCTTCCCCAGCCTTGAACGGTCAGATGAGCAGTTTCCTAGTGAGATAGATGACAGATCTTAGGAGGAGGACTTTGCTCCTCCTATAGAGAAAGACAAACAGGACAGATCCTCCCATCGCTCTCCCTCCTGCTCTGGACAGCAGACGTGGTGCTCTGAGCTGCCACAGCCACCCTGTGATGAGGAGGAGACACATTTCCAACACCATCAGAGAGGTAAAGTAGGTAAGAATGAGGATAGCCTGTGCTACACCAACTCTGAGTGCCCTCACTGAACTTCCTCTAATGAAGACCTAGTTCTTACAGAAGTTCTGACTAATTCAGTTCTCAACCCTCCCTGGCCATCCATCTTGGACTCTTTTTTTTTTTTTTTTTTTTTGGTAAATAAAAAAATTACATTTACTTAGAAGCATTCAGAACATCAACAAAACAGGTACAAAAAATTCTTTTTGCAAATTGTTTTGGTATTTAGTTAAGAGAACAATAATTATCTGTGTATAAGCTGTATCAGAGACAACTGAAGATGAAAAACAAAACAAGCAAACAAAAAATCCTACCATCCCACATATAACTTATATAATTTATATGTAACACACACACACACACACACACACACACACATATATATATATATATATATATATATATATATATATATATATATATAGCAAGAACCTGCTTTAAATTTCTATGCCAATTTACAACCTCAGGTGCGGTTAGTGGTCATTGAAAATACCACCAGGACAGGACTATCTACAGCCCCATTCAGTGTTGTGTCAATGATTTAAAAAAAAAAAAAGATGCTGTACAATCTAAAAGCAAACCTTACACAGCCTTAAAATTCAGTTTTTTTCTTTCAAAAGAGTGAGTTGTATATGGGGTAGGGCTGTTTAAATGCTTTATAGATAAGGGGAAAAAACTTCTATAGAACCAACTTTTTTTTATTGGATATTTTATTTACATTTCAGATGTTATCCCCTTACACCTTCTTTTTTTTTTTTTTTTTTTTTTTGAGTTAGCTTCTTTACTAGATATTACTTCAGGCAGACGCCGCAGGTATGTGGATCTCCTCTCCTTATAGGTCACAGTGAGCAGGTTTCTTCAGAAGAGCCTGAGGCGCTGGGCCCGCTGAGCCCAGGGTCAGAAGCAGAACTGGAAAGCCTCAGATACATGCTGCTTCCATGCTTCCAGGCTGGGAAGCAGAGAGGAGAGGCCCACGACATGCCATGTCTCTCCATAAGACACCTTGGAGGTTTAGTAGGACAGCAGCTGTACTCCTGCCTCTGCCAGAAAGCCGATCATAGTGGGCAGCATTACAGGGTTCGAGGTCTGAGCCCGGAACATGAGCAGGGGCTGGCCCCTGCGTAGTGGCACCTCTGGCCTGAAGACAGCTCCATTGAGCCCCTGCAACATTGGTGTGGTGCCCTGGACCAAGCCCACAGCTTGGTAGGGAGCATCTGCCAGGGCCACAGTCAGGAGGCATTCCCCGCTGCCCTGCTCCCCTGGGACCCTAGGACTGTGGGAGGTGGTGACATTGAGGCCAGCCTCTTTCACCAGTAGCTTAGCGTTCACCAAGTTCACGTCTGCCTGCTTGGATGCTTCTCTCAGAAGGCCAACAATGACTGCAGGGCTCAGGCAGTTTCCAGCATTCTTCAGAGATGTTCCTTGTGTAACCACCTGGATGGTCCCTTTAGGGGAGCCAGCCCAGGTATGCATCAGGGTGCCCAATGCTTCTGCCAGACCAATCCAAGGCTTGGTGTGTGGAGAGAAGGCACTGGTAAGGGTCTGAGCATTTACGACTCCTGTTAGAGATTTCCCCTTCACCATGTCCACAAACTGGACTGCAATTTCCTCCCCACAGCGGCTCTGGGCCTCCTTGGTGCTGGCGCCCAGGTGGAGACAGCTGATGACATTTTAGTGGTCCACTAAGGTCCGGTCCCGTGGTGGTTCTTCTGTAAACACATCCAGTGCAGCCCCAGCACACTGACCAGACTGCAGGGCACGGAGCAGGGCACCTTCATCCACAATGCCTCCTCGAGCACAGTTCACCACTCGCACGCCTTTCTTACACTGGGCAAAGGTGCTGTCATTCAGCAAGCCTGTGGTGGAGGGCAGGAGTGGGGTATGGACAGTTATGAAATCACAGAGAGGCCAGATCTCCTCCAGCGGTAGCTGCTGAACACCAAAGGAGGCTGCGACTTCAGGAGAAATGATGGGGTCATAGCCTACAGTCTTCATTCCAAAGGACTGCATTCGGGTGGCCACCTCTCTGCCGATTCTGCCTAGGCCAAGAATTCCCAGTGTCTTCCCATTCAGTACTGTCCCCATGAACTTCTTCCGGTCCCATCTGCCATCTTTCATGGAAGCCGTCGCCTGAGGAATCTGCCTGGCCAGGCACATGATCATCCCACAGGTGAGTTCCGCAGCACTGAGGCTGTTTCCGTTGGGGGTGTTCATGACTAGGATGCCCTTCCTCGTGGCAGCCTCCAGATCCACATTGTCTACGCCTGTACCAGCCCTGCCCACCACCAGGAGCTTCTCTGCTGCATTGATGACATCAGCTGTGACCTTAGTAGCTGACCGGACGATAAGGCCTTCACAGTCCTGCAGCTCGGCTATCAGCTCCTCCTTGCTCAAGTTCTGCTTCTCCACTACCTGCAGCCCTCCATCTTGCAGGATCTTCCGGCAGCAGGGGTCCAGGCTGTCACTGATGAGTACTTTGCGCAGATTTGTGAAGGCCATTGCTGGAGCCAGGCCTTAGAATCAGCAGCTCTGGGTGGGCAGAAGCACTTAGTTCAGGAAACTGCAGGCTAGGCGAGCTCGGGTGACTGGGCCCCCCTTACACCTTCTTAATCTTCATCTTCTGTCTCCTCTTTCCCATCCTCATCTTCCTCTTTGTTCTTTTTCTTGCTATTGTCAGCCTCGACCGCCCCTTTCCTGCTACAGCAGGTTTTCCTTTAGCTCTGTAGGCAGCAAATATCCTTTCAGCTTTTTTCAGTTTTCCCTCAGCTCGGCAGCTTTCTCCATCACAGGGCTGCTCTTCACCTGCAGCAGTGCTGTTCCAAGTCTCTCCTAGTTTCTTTGCAGCATCACCAGGGGACCAGTCAGGGGGCGGTACTCAGAACAGAACAAGAAAACAGGAGGAGGCCTCTTGGGAGCACTGGGGTCCCTGAACTTCTTTTTGGTCCCCCATAGGGGTGGGGTTGTAGGCTTTCATAACCTTTGCCATGCCTTCAAATCTCCCCCCCCCCCCTTATTTTTAGCAGCAGACGTGGTTCCCACCTCCCCAAACAGGTCTTAGAGAATCCCGAGGAGCTGACAGAAGCATCCAGGTGCTCCTTATGCTGCTCCCGACATAAGATGCCTATGAGGACATTTTACCTCTCTGCTCTTTAGGGTCTCCTTTGCCCATGTTTTAGATGTACTTATTTTATGTATATGAATGCACTGCAGCTGTCTTCAGACACACCAGAAGAGGGCATCGGATCCCATCACAGATGGTTGTGAGGCACCATGTGGTTGCTGGGAATTGAACTCAGGACCTCTGGAAGAGCAGTCAGTGCTCTTAACCGCTGAGCCACCTCTCCAGCCCCTTTGCCCATGTTCTGTTGATCTTCCTCCGCGCTGCTCAGAGTCGCCCAGTGCCCGTGCAGCTCTCAGTTGCTCTGGTTCTGATTCTCCCGTCTTAGACTCTTAGTGCTTTCCTGTTTGCTCTCTTCCTGCTGGGATGCCTTAGTTTTAAGACTCAGGTTTCATAGGAAATGTTTATCTTCTAGTATATTATTTCAGCTAATATTATGAAGAAAATTTGTACATATACGAATTCCTGTGACATTATTAACAAAGTCATATATGAGAAAAGTCTTCATTAAATAAAACTAAAATTAAAAGTAAACTCCAATTGCTTGAATGTCTAAATCATGTGCAGATTTTAAAGAGTACAGGGGAACGGGAATCCAGAAGTGCTACTCAGATGGGGCCAGACCAGAATGAACCAGTACTGTCACAAGAACTGTGTAGGCTAACAGCCTGATGATTGGATGGGTAAGCATTTCACATTGTTTTTCTTTTTAGTTTTCTTTTTTTTTTTAATAATTTGATTTGGGGGTCTGGAGAGATGGCTCAGAGGTTAAGAGCACTGACTGTTCTTCCAAAGGTCTTGAGTTCAATTCCCAGCAACTACATGGTGGCTCACAACCGTCTGTAATGGGATCTGATGCCCTCTTCTGGTGTGTCTGAGGACAGCTACAGCGTACTCACATACATAAAATAAATAAATCTTTAAAAAAAATTTTATTATTTTTAGTTGTGTGTTGGGGAGGAGGGTGCAAGTACACACAAAAGTGCAAGTGGGTGTGTGCACATGAGCGCAGTTATCACCAAAGGCCACCAAAGGTCTCATGAAATTACAGATGATTGTGAGCCATCCAACATGAGTGCTGGGAGCCAAACCTGGGTCCTCTGGAAGAGCACTAAGTACTCTTAACAGCTGAGCCAACTCTTCAGCTCATGTTTCCTATCTTTAAAGGTTTGTTTTATTTTTAATGATGTACATGTGTGTCTGTGTGTGAATGTGGGTACATGCTGACATCTGCAGAGGACAGAGGTCTCAGATCCCCAGAACTGGAGTTACAGGTGATTGTGAGTTGCCTCATGTGGGTGCTGGGGATTGAACTTGGGTCCTCAGCAAGTGCAGCAAGCACTCTTAACTCACTGAATCAGGTCTACAGCTCTGTTTTCTATTTACTTACTTATTTACATTTGTGTTTGATATAGGGTCTCACTATGTAACCCCTGCTGGACCTAAATTCAATTCCCAGAACCTATATGGTAGCTATAAATATTTAAAACTCCAGTCCCAGAACACCCAACACTTATACATACGGACACACATACACACACACACACACAACCCACATCACACAAATAATAAAATTTAAAACAGAATTTAAATATTTTTAAAGGATCTTTGTATCTTCTACAGAACACTAAATATTCCCTTTGTCTTCCATAAACTACGGAGAATGTGACTGAACCGGCTCGCCTGAGAGGCTTTTTAAGATCGCATATGTGCATGCCCCACCCAGCTTGACTAAGTTAGGCAGAATGTCTAGGGTGGGACTCATTTATCGATATTATCCCCCAGATCATTGTAATGTGCATTCATATTTGAGGATCATTGCTCCAGGAACTTATAAGGAGGAAAACCTTCTAAATCACAGTTACAAAACCCACTAGTCTCCATTTCATTCGGCTACCAGGAAGCTCGGTCAGTTTTCGTTATAGTAAATCTTATTCCTATTGTTGTTTTACCTCTTCTCCAGGTTCCCAAATGTTCTTTCATCTTAACTCACTTATAATCCAATAAGGTTCCAAAACGCCTGTGTCCAGTCACTGGTCCTCCCTCCAGCCCAACCAGCTCTCTAGTGTGTGCGCGCGCGCGCACGCACGCTTGCCCCAGCGTCTGCTTACTCTCCTTCAAACTACGAACTACGTGGCTGCTTTTGATGTCCTCGTCCCCTCCTCCTTCAGAAGCTGGATGGCCGTAAGCATGTTCTACGGTGGTTAGAACCTAGACTGGTTCAATTCCCTCATCAGAAATATCACATGTTACTTTCTGTGGTTAAAAACATACTTTTACTTCAGGAACAAAATACATGGCCTCACTTGAGCCTGTCTATCAACCCATTCAAATGTTTTGTGTTCTCTCCGTCAGTTCTGACAAAGTGAGATGGAGCTGGGCACCCTGTGAACTGTCTCTGTGCTCTAATGTGTGAGCTGCGCTTCACTAGAGGGGATAAGATAATCCGCTGTCATTTCTGTTTTGATCATATTCATTTTGGGCAGAGAATTTATTCTCCCTGTACCGTATCGCTGTTTATGAGCGACGGTCTCCCGCTTCTGCATTCCCCCGAGAACGCACCATTAAAACTCTTAATGTGACACCTCATATTTTAGTAGACTAGAAAATAGTTACAATTTTAATTTAAATTGAAATGACTATGTAATGGCTGGACAAATCAGCTTGAGCTCCCCAGAGCTCTTAATTGTGATTCTCCATTGTTTTCTATGCATAAATGTCTTTTCTGAGCTTATTCTAAAATACTCACTCATGTTTTTCAGCTGCTGTAAGCTCATTCCAAACTCACTTATTTAATAATTTTCTATGGTGAACAACTTCATGATTAAGCTCTGATGTTAAATATAAATGGTGGGAATAATAAGCTTTATTCTAGAATTTAGGGGGAAAAGAAGATTCAACATTTAAGGGATGGTGAGCTTAAGAATCAAGTGCATGAAGAGGAGAGAACACATTCAGCCAAGAACAAAGTCGATTTTGATAGCTTAAATACTTGCATATATAGGACACAAATGGCTGGCATACGCGTCTAGATTTCCTCAAGCAGTGAGGAGGGGCGCTCAGTGACAGAGCAGCCATGAGTCTGTCTATTGTAACCTGCTCCTTTATCAATGAGGGATACAGGGCTCAGGAAAGAGAAATGATTTTTTTTCCAAGTCAAATGACTTATTAGACTAAGATCAAAGAACAATCAGCAGCGAAGCAAAAGAAAACAGAAAGAATTCTGTAAAGACCATCCTAGAGTCCTCTTGCCCAGTCCCATCCCCTGTTCCATCCCATCGCAATGACACTGCCCGCCCTCCCCAGGGGGCGGGGCTAGGCTCAGGTGCCAAACCGAGCAGCAAAGCGTACCATGGTCCCCCGTAAAGTGCGTCATGGTCCCCCACGAAGTTGTGCTGTGGTGAGGCATTTTATGCAATATTATGCTTAAAAACAAAAGTAGAGCTGGAGATGTTTATGGCTCAATTGGTTGAGTGCCTGCCTAGCATGTACAAAACCCTAGCAAAAATCCCCAGCATCACATAGGCTGAGCGTGGTGGGGCACATCTGTAATCACAGCACCCATGGGAAAGGAGAGACTTAGAAGTTCAAGGTTATCTTAGGCTACACAGTGGGTCAAGGCCAGCCTTGGATAAGTGAGACCTGTTCAAAGAATTAATAGTTAAACAAAACCAGAGATACTAAGAGATCAAACGTGGTTTTTAGTTTTGCCCAACAGCGTTAAGAATGTAAAATGTGGGGTCATGATCGGCAGCCAGGTCTTCCGCACATGCCTTTAGCGCGATGCCCAAATCCAAGTGAAACAAGAAAGTTTCCCTTAACAAAAACTGCCAAGAAAGGCTTGGAACTGAAGCAGAACCTGATAGAAGAGCTTCGGAAATGTGTGGACACCTGCAAGTACCTCTTCATCTTCTCTGTGGCCAACATGAGGAACAGCAAGCTGAGGGACATCGGAATGCCTGGAAGCACAGCCGGATGTTCTTTGGCAAAAACAAGGTGATGGTGGTGGCCTTGGGTCGAAGCCCATCTGACGAATACAAAAACAACCCACATCAGGTCAGCAAGAAGTTGAGAGGTGAAGTTGGGCTCCCTTTTACCAACGGCACGAAGGAGAAGGGGAATGAGTGGTTCACAAAGTATACAGAAATGGATTTTGCTCGGGCCAGGAACAAAGCAACTTTTACTGTGAGCCTGGACCCAGGGCCCCTGAAGCAGTTCCCTCACTTCATGGAGCCACAGCTTAGGCAGCTGGGTCTGCCCACTGCCCTCAAGAAAGGTGTGGTGATCCTGCTGTCTGACTATGAGGAGGAGGGTGACATTCTGACCCCAGAGCAGGCCCGTGTCCTGAAGCTGTTAGGATATGAGATGGCTGAATTCAAAGTGACCATCAAATACCTGTGGGATGCCCAGTCGGGAAGATTCCAGCAGATGGAAGATGATCTGCCCGAGAGTGCACCTGAGTCTGAGGGAGAATCTGAGGAGGAGGATGACAGCTGACTCTAAGAGCCAGAACTGAGGCTTTCCAGCAAGTTCTTCATCTCTGCTGGACCCCCCCAGGACTGCTGTCACCCCTCTGGAGGGAGCAGCTATTTATTTTGCTATGGATAAAGACAAGGGAGGGTGCTAGGGAATGACATTTCTATAAAGAATAAAAGTGTGTCTGCAGGGTCTTAAAAAAAAAAAAAAAAGAATGTAAAATGTGGGGCTGGAGAGGTGGCTCAGCGGTTAAGAGCACTGACTGCTCTTCCAGAGGTCCTGAGTTCAATTTCCAGCAACCACATGGTGGCTCCCAACCACCTGTAATGGGATCTGATGCCCTCTTCTGGTGTGTCTGAAGACAGCTACAGTGTATTCATATACATAAAAAAATAAATAAATCTTTTTTAAAAAATGTAAGATGTGCTTAGTACATGTACTAAAATTGGAGTGATACAGTGATAACTGACATTGTCCAAAACTGGCATGCTACTCCGTGAGCATTCCATGTTGAGCATTCCATGTTGGAGGAGGAGGAAGATGCTGCCCAGAGAAAATCGGTGGAATGTCTATCAGATAGTCCTTGAACGAGTCAACTCAACTCCCTAGAATCATGTTGGAAGCCTGGAGAGATGGCTTTGTGGATAAAGCACTAGCTACACAAGTGTGAAGCCCTGTGTTCAGATCCTCAGGATGCATGTGAAAAGCTAGGCAGGCATGTGTCTCAGCACTTGAGAGACAGAGGCAGGAGATCCCGTGGGTAAACTGCCTAGCTAAATTAGCTGGAATTGGCAAGCCGTGTGTGGGTTCAACAAGAGACTACCCCAATAAGTAAGATGGAAAGTGATCATGGAAGACACCCAGTGTCAACCTCGGCCCTTCACATGAGCATGCACACACATACATGCACACATATGCACCTGTGTACACCAACGTGTACCCCCACCACATGTGAATACACAAACACAAAGATATTGTTGGGAACAATACCATGTAAGCTAAGCATGTGATACCACAGCATAGCACACTTTCATGGAAGGCTATGATGGACTTTGCTGCAAAAACTCAACCCCCGCCGGGCAGTGGTGGTGCACGCCTTTAATCCCAGCACTTGGGAGGCAGAGGCAGGCAGATTTCTGAGTTTGAGGCCAGCCTGGTCTACAGAGTGAGTTCCAGGACAGCCAGGGCTATACAGAGAAACCCTGTCTCGAAAAGAAAAAAAGAAAAGAAGAGAAGAGAAGAGAGGAGGGGAGGGGA
>NW_021604644.1:4825924-4836258 GCF_004785775.1 Grammomys surdaster
GGGGAGGGGAAGAAAAAACTCAACACCCAAAATAGAATAGTGGTTAAGAGAACTGGCTGCTCTTCCAGGGGACCCAGGTTTGACTCTCAGCATCCACATGGCAGCTCACAACTATCTATAACTCCAGTTTTAGGGGATCTGATACCCCACTTTTCTGGCCCTGACCAGAAGTAGTGCACAAATATATATGAGGGCAAAACACCAATACACATGAAATAAATTTTAAAAATATTTTTAAAAATATGTATTGGGGAAAAAATATGTATTGGGGCTGGAGAGATGGCTCAGCAGTCAAGAGCACTGACTGTTCTTCCAGAGGTCCTGAGTTCAATTCCCAGCAACCACATGGTGGCTCACAACCATCTATAAAAGGATCTAATACACTCTTCTGGTGTGTCTGAAGACAGAAACAGTGTACTCACATACATAAAATAAAATCTTTTTTTTTAAATGTATTAAAGAATCACAGTTACTGACTCTCAGGATTCAGAGGAAACTGTGAGTGACTGAGTACATCATGGGAGCCATAAGCCTCGTGCCCAGCGTCCCAGTCTCTGCCTAAGTACTCAGGGACAGGGAATTTGTCACTTTCAGGACAAGTACTTTTTTCCTTCCAGACAGCTAAAGGTAAAAAGCCACACCCATATTTGGTATTCTGTATACCCCAAAGACCCACCCAGAGGAGGTCAAACCCCTCTTCCATGCTTGCCCAGATTGCTGGGTCACCTCCATCCCTTCCACTATTCCTCTTGCCACACAGATTCCAGTCCCCGTATGGCCTACCCCGCTCTCCCAAGTGTAATAATTTCCAATAGCGAAGTGTGTTGTTCGGTACACAAAAGGGATTTCTTTTAGTTTTCTTTTAAGTAGTTCATTTTTGCAAACATCAGGGAACAATTTTCTGAGAGGCAGTATGACATATGGTGACATAGGACAAGGTTATCCAGAGCCCAGCACATCAGACCGTCCAGAAAACCTTAAGTGAAGAATGCCTGTCTCCATGAAACCTTTGTAATTTAAAGGGGACAATGACTATCTGAAGCAGTCAAGGTCCCCGTTAAATCTGGCAGGGCTAGGTGACTGGAAGCGGGGGTGTCTCATGCAAGGGGACCATTTGGTCTTTAGCGACATCATTATCTGTGGGTTATTATCATTACTACAAATACTAATACAGTTTATTAAGCACTGGCAATGACCCAGGGCAAGTGAGCTTAAGTTCATATTAGATCCATTTTCATTATCTAGAGGAAAAGAAGACGATGAACAAAGGACTATAATGTGAAGATCTAAAGTAGGAAAAATGAAAAAAGGTTAATTAAAAAAAAAAACCTCCCAGTGTAAAGAGAAAGGCTCCAACTGTTCACGGTCAGAAGCCATGATGGATGGGGAATCTCGTCACCCTGGACTTGTCCCCTATGATTTCTTTTCACCTTTCTCTCTTACAAAAAAAAAAAAAATTCTCTCAGCTAAGGACATGGCAGGGTCAGGAGAGGGTGAGGAGGGAAGTAGACCTTCATGTCAAGGGCCCCCGTCTCTGAAATCCTGAAAACATCACTGCTTCCAGTTCTAACAGCTAGCCCCCCACAAAACCAAATTTACCATTAAGAAGATTTAAAATGAGAAAACAAAATTAGGATATTAAACCCTGATGGACAGCTCCTCCTTGAAATACATCCTTCTTTTTCTATTTTTTTTTTTATACCTTGAACATGAGCACACTCAGAGATAGCACACCAGGGCCTTCTGGCAGCTCATATATCTCCCGGCCAATCCAAGAATGCTGCTATGAACAGTCACACTTCTTTGAGAGTGTCTTATAAAGTTCTGTCTTTCTACTCTGTGACTGCCTATCACTCGGATGGCTTTCTATGCAAGTTATGTTTTTCCCTAAGAGAAAGGCTGGGTTTTCTCAGGGTGTAAAAACCAGACTAGAATTCAGAATGCCTAAGAGGTCAGCAGGACCAGCTCTTTTAATGGAGGAGCAGATGCCCAGGCCTGAAGGTCCTGGGAAGGAGCCCTGGATTTGAGCCTGTACCATGGCACACAGTGAAGTGTTTAAGATGTCCCATTGACTGTCTTGGCTGAATCTGTTCTGCCATTCCAAATTACAAAGACAGTCTGTATCTGTAGGGCCTGCTTAGAGGGACCCAAAAAAAGAGATGTGTGGGGAGCTTATATAAGCACCCCAGAAATACGCAGCGGCTTATCCAAAGTCACAAAGCAGAAACAGGTCTGGACCCAAATCCAGTGGTCTTTCTGCTAACATGCAGAGTAAAGGTCAGTACTTAAGTACACTACAGCTGGCCTTAGGATGAACATTCAATGAAGGGTATGGGGTGAACTGGCAGATCATTGTGGGGTGTGGACAGCTGAATTCACTGGTAGAAACTGAGAGTTGGGGTAGACGCATACTCATTTGTCAGTGGGCTTCCAGCGCTCACTCAGGGCAAACCCTATGCTGGGAGCGGCACATAGTCTCACTAAGCTTGCAGCCTCCCTTGAAGAAAGCACTGTTTGTCCACTGTAAAGATGAGCGTCTGATGATTTGAGGAGACGCCCAGTTGCTCAACATCACTCTATCAGGACATAACAGAACTTCTAGAGTATCTGCCATTCCAAATCTTCTAAAAATTTAAAAACTCACCAAATCTCACATGCTGTCTTCCACTGTGACACACACCCAGCAATGTGGGTTCTGGTATTACTGTTGTGTTTATCTACTCTTGTATTCCAGGCATATTGTGTATTCTCACCGTCTAAATGACCCATTCATCCTATAACAAGCCCTGGTTCTTTCTGTTAGAGAATTGAATTGGAAACCAAGATCTGAGTTGAGGGTGGTGGCATGTGCCTGTAATTCTAGCACTCAGGAGGTGGAGACAGGAGAATCAGGAGTTCAAGGTCAGCCTCAGCTACATAGAGAGTTTGAGACAAGCCTGGCTCTACATAGTATCAGGCTAGCCAGGGCTACATAGTGAGATATTATCTCAGATGGATAGACAGACAGATGGATAGGGATGATAACATTCCCACACATAGCCATTTGTATCTATATTAAGCTGCAGGGGGTCCCACCATAACCCATCACCAGGTGAATCACTCAAGATCCCTGCTCTTGCTCAGTAAGTTCTCACTCCAGCTATGAGAGACCTGGCGTTCACCACCTGCCATTCATGGACTTCAGTGCTCACTTCTATTACATGTGCAACTTGTTTGCAAGGGAAACGGCCTTCTCAACTAGCACGCAGTGTCTGGCCTTTTGTCTCACAGATAGTCACATCAGCATGCTTCCCACCCATCGGTGAGGCTGCTTCCTAGATCTGCTCACAGGGAGTCTCTCATCACCGCATACTCTCCTGCTGGGATCTCCCAACCTTAGGAGTGGGTTTAAACCAAGATTTCATACACAAGATACACTCTGTGTGCTAAAAAGTTCTACAGATTTTTGATAAATCCAAGTGTCCCCCCATGTAAAGGTGGCCAGATTCCACACACCTGCCACATATAATTTAGCCACATAGAACTTCCCTGTGCTCCCTGTTCAAAGCCATCATTGCCACTGGCAGTCACCGACCATTTGCACGTCTCTAGTTCCTCTTTTGGAATGTTAAGCAAGTTGAACCGGGTAGAAGGTAGTCTTTCCAGATTCAGAGGGAACTCTGATAATAAAGGCGCTCCTGAAGGGAGGGATCCATGAGTCAAGGAACATGGAATGCTTCAGGGGAAAATAAGCAAATGTGTCTATCCAGAGTCGACAGAAAATAGTGCAGGTTTGTCAGAGTTTTCATTTGAACCTAGTGAGACCTGTGGTCGCCCTCTGACTTATAGAGCTGTAAGCTAACAATGATGATGAATGGGAGGCGCGTTAGCCACTAAATCTGACAGCAGAACTAGAAAACTAACAAACTAATGTGCTCATGTCTGGACTTTGCTCTGAGACCCACGTTTATATCTCTGAGGCTTTGGTTTTGAGAGGAGTGTGAATCCTCCAACTCTGCTCCTTTTCAAAGATGTTTTGGCTATTCTCGGCCCTTTGCATGCTCACACAAAACTTTTATTTTATTTTATTTTATTTTATTTTATTTTATTTTATTTTATTTTATTTTATTTTATTTATATGAGCACACTGTAGCTGTCTTCAGACACTCTGGAAGAGGGCATCAGATCCCATCAGATGGTTGTGAGCCACCATGTGGTTGCTGGGAATTGAACTCAGGACCTCTGGAAGAGCAGTCAGTGCTCTTAACCACTGAGCCATCTCTCCAGCCCCTCACACAAATCTTAGAATCAGCCTGTCGGTTTCTGAAAAGAGCCACCATGGGATTATAAGGATGCTCAGACTGGAGATCAGCTAGAGGCACTGCCATCTCAAGAACACCAACTTCTATATCTATGAACACAGGATATTACTTTATAATTTTAAGAGTACAAATCTTAGTTATTTCCTAAGTATTTTCTTGTATTTAAAATTGTTCATCATTACTGTAATTTCACCTACAGATTGACTTGTTTACACACAGGAGCATAACTGGATTTTACATTAGCTTCATATCCGATGACCCTGCTAAGCTTTCTCACCCAGGCAGTTCTGTGTGTTGTGTTTTCTATACATGGGGTCCTATCATCTACAAATATAGCTCTTGCTCCTGCTTCCAATACTGAGACCTTTTCATCTCCTGGCCTGACTGCTCTGAGAGGACCCACCTTGCATCACATTATTCTTGATCTTAAGGCAGAAGCATCCAGCCTCCCACCACAAAGACCCTACCTCAATATAAAGGAAAAACGTTTAGTGGCACGTGTATTAAAACCCCAATACAAAATAAAATAATAAACATGTTGAGGTATTTGTAAATCCTGGAGCTGTATAAAGTTAAAAGGCAAAATTAATAAGCCCAACAGCTACTTACAAATAGTTTCTACAATGTTATAAATTTTAGATTTCAGGATCTACTTTGAGGATGAGCTCTACTGGACACACTGACATTCAGTCAGTCAGAAGCACTGGGCCACAGAAAGCCTCAGTTCAGACTTGACAGGATGGAACTGGTCTCGTCATAAGAAAAGAATAAGACACCGGGTAGTGGGGGCACACACCTTTAATCCCAGCGCTTGGTAGGCAGAGGCAGGTGGATTTCTGAATTCAAAGCCAGCCTGGTCTACAGAGTGAGTTCCAGGACAGCCAGAGATACACAGAGAAACCCTGTCTCAAAAAACCAAAAAAAAAAAAAAACAAAAAACAAAAAAACAAAAAAAAAAAACAAAGAAAAAAAACCAGAATAAGTCCTTTTAAAGGAAGGTATCACCTACAATTCTGACAACATTTAATAGAAAAATATATCATTCAATAAGTAATTACTTAAAAAATCAAAATAAAGACGGATGTGGTGGCATACGCCTCTAACTCCAAGACTTGACAGGACAGTCTGGGTTCAAGTCCATCCTTGGCTTTATATGGAGTTCAAGGCCAGCCGGGGCTCTGAAGTAAGTTCATAGCTAGCCTGGTAACTTAGCCTCCCTCAGAAACACGGCATGGGCTTCAATTCTGTGGCAGAGCACTTGCCTAAAATGTGTGAAGGCCTGGGCTCAATTTCCATCACTGAAAAGGGGACCTAGAAGAAAAACTATGGACTGAAAACATAGCTTTACTCAGAGTGCTTATCTGGTATTGGTTCTTCACCACCAGAAAAACAAAAACAAAACTACCCTTCTAAGCAAAGATTTAAAAGAGAATCTATAAGCTTTATGTTCAAGACAATAATTTTTTAAATGATTTATTTGTGTATTTGTGTTTTACCAGTGTGTATATCTATGAGAGTGTGTCAGATGCCCCAGAACTGGAGTTACAGACAGTTGTGAGCTGCCATATGATTGCTGGAAATTGAACCTGGGTCCTCTGGAAGAGCAGTCTGTGCTCTTATCTGCTGAGCCATCTCACCAGCCCAACCATCATATTTTGAAAGAAATACATTTAAAGGTTAAAAATAAAATTTCAAAGTCACGAGGGCTGGCCCCAAGGCCATGAGAGCTGGAGAACTGGAGAGCTAGCCCCACCCCTCACTTGGTACAGCCCTCTGAAGAGCAGGCCCTGCACCTTGTTTGGGCAGCACAGTAGAGCTGGCCCTGGTGTCAAGGCACAGGCAAGCTGGCCCCAAGGGCATGAGCGCAAGGCAGTGACCCTGCCTGCTGAAGCATTGTGTGAGCTAGCTGGGGCAGTGCTGATGAGCTCATCCCAGTGGTGTGGGTGTGAGAGAGCTGGCAGGCTGACCAACTCAGCCGCACCAGGCCCAGATCAGGGCTTTGTGTTGGCCCACCCTAACATCTACCCCATCTAAAATCTGCTAACTTGCATGAAAGAGCTGGTCCTGCATATCCAAAGCTGTAGGGTCTCCATGACACTAGACAACAACAGGATATCTGAGAGGAGTCTCAGTGAGGATCCAGTATTACTGGTGTAGCAGAAGCCAGAGCCTAGAACAGACCAATGACTCATTGCAATGGACATTCACAAGTAAAGTTGTATGGACAAAAGGATACACTGTAACACACTGTAGCTTCCATGACAAGATAGTTTTTGTTTTGTTTTTGTTTATCTTATTTTATTGTGTTGGGGGAGGTTATGAAGGCTGAGGGTAGATATGAAGGGATGGGGAGATGCATGGGGTTCACGTGCATGATGTGAAACTCAGAAAGAATCAGTAACAAGTTAAAATATATAGTCTATGTAATTTCTACATTTATAATTTCTATGTACCAACTGACCAGTATGGCTGCAATTTAGACATAAAAGATGACAAAATGAATGAATAGGAAGACAGGACAGGCAAGTGAAGTGCACAAAGAAAACCAGCACAAAAGAATGTCAGACAACAGCAAAAGGTGCAACTTACATGTGACTGGAGATGGGGTTGGGGGTGGGGGAAAGGCTGGAGCTATACCTCTGACCCGACATTAGCTGAGTATGTGCAAGACTCTGGGTTGAATCAGAATGAAAAAGAGGGGAGAGGGAGAGAAGTAAAAGCAGCATTTTAAAAGGTAGCATGTAAAAAAATAATAATAAACTAATAAAAGGTAGCAGAAATTTTCCAACAGAGCCCAGACAACATAAATTCCAAGGGGAAAAAACGCAATTACATCATCACCCTACTGGGAAAAAAAAATACTTTTTAAAGATGAGAGAACTATGTCAGCAGGTTGAGAGATGCAAAAAGCAGCACCCTTCGAGGAAGCAGTAAGACTGATGCTAATGTCTCCCAAAAATTAATTCTAGGATCCAAGTGACAATGGAATCCACACCGCTATAATGTGGACAACAGAGAAGCAACTGTACCCATTTAGAATTCTATAGAAGTGGGAAAAGCTTTAAAAATACAAACAAGATAAAGATGGCTTCAGATAAACAGAAAATAGAAGAATTTATCCTGGAAAAGCTGCACTAAAATCAACAAGAAGAGCACTTCATGCAGAAGTCAGAAGCCACGATGACCACAGCCCAACCGTGAACTGCAGGAACAAAGAGCAACAGAAAGAGTCGATGTGTAATAAACAGAGAGCTAGGAGCTACAGTCAGGCATCTGAGTTTAAGATATAGGCAGCACGAATAAGGCAAATGGCAAGAGGTCTTCTTGTAGTAATTATTTAAAATGGCTGCTAGTCATGCCAACTATCTAGGCTGCGGTGGCTCTGCATAGCTCAGCGGCCATGTTCCGGTCCAGAGGCCACATGCAGACCACAGCTAGAAACGACCAGCCAGAAACACCAGCCCTGCCACTCACAAGACGCCGGCATGGGAGATGGCCCTGCCAATCTTCCACGCTGTCTCAGCAAGGCTGGGTATTGCCCAGACCATCCCACCATCCACATGGGCCTGGTAGAAAAATGAGACTCTAATGCTTAAAGATTAATCATAGGCTTTATATGTTTGGTAATGCTCAATAACAATATGCCCATACAAAGGGAGTTGTTTCCCAATTAGCTAGCCTAAATAATAGTTATTACCCACGACTGCTCTCCATACCTGTGTGGTTCTCCATTGCTCCTACATCTCTGCTCTCCCTAGCTCCTCCTCTTCCTTTCCTTACTCCTCCCACCTTAGCTCCTCCTATAAGGTCTTAGTTAGGGTTTGATTGCTGTGAAGAGACACCATAACCATGACAACTCTTATAAAAAATGTCTAATTGGGTGAGGTGGGCTTACAATTCAGAGGTTTAGTACTTTATCCTCGTGGTGGGAAACATGGTGCTGGAGCAGGAGCTGGGAGTTCTACAACTTGATCTCAACAGGCAGCAGGAAGAGAATGCCACACTGGGTATGGCTTCAGCATCTGAGACCTTAAAGCCTTCTCCAAGGCCACATCTGCTAATAGTGCCACTCCCTATGGACCTATGGGGAGCATTCTCTTTCAAACTACCACAGGAAGAAACATAATTAGGTTTTCACTGCTTGGAAAGTCATTTGGGGGTCTATAGCACACTAATCTGGTGTACTCACTAAAAAAGGAGTTAACAGGGCTGGAGAGATGGCTCAGGGGTTAAGAGCACTGGCTACTTTTGCAGAGAACCCCCGGGTTCAGTTCCCAGAACCTACATGGCAGCTCACAAACATCTGTAATTCCAGCTCCAAAGGCTCTAATGGCTTTTCCAGCCTCTTGGGACAAAGGGATGCATGTAGTGTACAAACACAGGCAAAACACCCATACATGTAAAATTGATCTTTAAACAGAGTCAACAACTGCACAATAGGTAGCAAATAATACAAATAATACCACAGTGAAAGGAAGGCAAAAGTGAGTATAAAAGGGGGAAAATGAATAGTAAAATGATAGCTATACATCCGACTATGTTACATTAAAGGTCAGTTCTTGATGGGGGTATGGCACAGCCTCTCATCCCAGCACTCATGAGGCAGATGCAGGACACTGATCTACATAGCCAGGGCTGTATCATGTAAGACTCTGTCTTAGGGAGGGAGTGAGGGTGAGAGGAAAGAAGGGAGGGAGGGAATGAGAAAGGGAGAGGGGATGGAGTAAGAAAAAACTGAAGGCTGGGGATATAGCTCTGAAAGACCTGAGAGGGGAGACTCTCACTCAAGTCACGGGAAATCACAGCCACCCAATGATTCATGAGACACTGATCTTGATGCAACTGCAAGAGGTTTATTTCGGAGATCAGCGTGCTGAGGCCGAGACTCGTAGCCCACGAAGGAGCAGAGGAGTTCGACCCCCAGCTCAAGGAGTGTAGGGTATTTAAAGGAAAAAAAAAACACAAACCAAGGGGGAGTGAGGGGGAGTTGCTGGAAAGTACCAGTGGAAAGTACCAGCCCATTGTTCAGCATACGACAGGGTTCAAGGAACGGTCATGGGGGAAGTACAGGCTTTTCTCAAGAACTCAATTTTACTCAACTATCTATTTTGTGGTCAAGCAAGTTCCTGGAACACAGAGCCCAAGAACTAGCTGACCTGCTCTCTTGGCTCCACTTTGTCTGCTAGTCTGCTAGGGGTAAAATTTTTCTATTCCTTTTATTTCCTTTCAGCTCAGTGGTAGTGCTTGCTTATAATGAGAGACTCTAGGTTGAATTTTACAAAATGTGGCAAGAAGTACTTGTGTTCCTGCCACTGTCCCTTACATTGCATGCAAAAAGTCTTGCTTAAGTAAAATTGTTTTAACTCACCTGCTCCAGTCTAAGAAGAAAACCATACTACCCCCTCAGTATATGCAGAAGGTTATCTTTTAAAGTCACTTTTATTACAACAGTATCCTGGTGTCTTAGTCTCTTTTCCTGTCACTGTGATAAAACTTAGGGGGGAAGGGGTTATTCTGGCTGAGCTAACAGTCCATCATTGCAGGGAGATACGTGATCACACTGGATCCACAGGAACGAAGCAGAGATCAACAATTTAGCCCACCTCATTTTCACCCAGTCCAGGACCCAGCCTAAGAAATGGTGCCACCCACATTTAAGGGGGGTGTCTTCCCACATCAATTAATGCAATCAAGGCAATACCCCACAGGCAAGGCCAGAGGCCCATCTCTTGTCAATTCTAGATTCTGTCCAGTTGACATTTAATACGAACCATCACAACTGGAGGTCCCAGACCAAATGATATGATAAGAAATGGAAAAAGGGCATGCAGATTTGAAAAGGCAAAAGATGTCTATGTTCACAAATGACATAGTTACATGCACAGAAAATACTTAAGAATCTACCTCAAAAAGCTACTAGAATATGTAAATTTAGGAAAGTCACTAGAAAGATAGATTAGATAGATAGATAGATAGATAGATAGATGATAGATAGATAGATAGATAGATAGATAGATAGATAGATAGATAGAT
>NW_021604644.1:4836268-4882446 GCF_004785775.1 Grammomys surdaster
GATAGATAGATAGATAGATAGATAGATAGATAGATAGATAGATAGATAAAGATAGATAGCAACTTTCCTAAATATATTTGTCAGGGTTCTCTAGAGGAATAGAATCAAGGGGATGGACACACACACACACATACACATATATACACACACATATCACTTTGGAATACTTTAGATTTTTAGATTAGGATGCACTGATAGACATTATTCAACAATTAAAATGAGTTACTAATATAAACGACGGCATGAACAAATCTCAGAATCGTGTTAAGGGAAAGTTACACCCCGGAAATTCCACATGGTAAACTATTGTTTAACACTCTTCATACACAAAACTCCTGAGCTGGAAATCAGCTATGGTGATGATGTATTGGGGGGAAGCTCTGCTATCCTAGCACTCAGGAGACTGAAATCAGCAAGTACCAGGCTAGCTGGGTCTACAACAAAGACCTCATCTCAAATACACAAAAATGAGACTGGGCTAGAGTTCACGTGCTATTGTGCATGCATCTCACATGGGATACATGTGACCCTATCTCTAAAAAGAGATGGAAACAGACAAGATCTGACAAGACTCAGGGGGCGGGGTCAGGGGCAGGAGCAGAGA
The DNA here is from genome assembly GCF_004785775.1 of Grammomys surdaster. Classification (NCBI taxonomy): domain Eukaryota; kingdom Metazoa; phylum Chordata; class Mammalia; order Rodentia; family Muridae; genus Grammomys; species Grammomys surdaster. Next base: position 4,836,873 of record NW_021604644.1, read on the forward strand.
TTGACAACAGGGCATGATACAATTCCTTGGAGTGATGGAAATGTTTTAATTTTGGCTACGGTGATAATTTCATGACTACATGTACTTCTCAAACTATGTAACTAAGAAGGGTAATTCTGTTCTATGTAAATCATATCTTGATAAACCTGATGCCCCCAAACTGGATTATTAAGAGGAAATTCAGTTAAAAGTCCAAGATTATAAATATCTGACTATTTTATCTGGGGCTGGAGAGACAGTTCAACAGTTAAGGGCACATACTTACTACTCTTCCAGAGGACATGCTTGGTTCCCAGCACCCACGTCAGGTGTCTTACAACCACCTGTAACTCCAGCTCCAAGGATCTTAAGCCCTCTTTTGGTATCTGCAGGTACCTACTATACTCATGTGCACATACCCCCACCTCCACATATATACAGTAGAGTACTGGACATAGCGGTATACAGTTATAATCCCAACATCCACAAAGCTGAAGCAGGAGAATCTTGAGTTCAAGTCCAGGCTAGGCTGCATAGCAAGATCCTGCTTTGCCCATTCCAATTTCAGGCCCACGTATGTTTGTTTCAAAGTGTCCCTCAGAGCTCCTTGTCGAAGGATGGGCTGGTCTCTCCTAACACTGTGACAGGGAGGGAAGGGAGGCTGTTTTGTTGAAAACAGCCCAAGAGTGAAAAAACATTGTGTGTCCTTGAGAACAACTAGAAAGTAAACCGTTGTTTCTTAACATTTTCAAGATTTATCATGATGCACTACTGCATTAGTACTTCATTCTAATTCACAGCTCAGTAATACTCCATTGCTTACCCTATTGCTTGTCCCACGATATAGAAAATGCCTACAGTGAGACTAGGGGCTGGCAATAGAGAAAGCTCAATAGAGAATTCCAGCCAACTGCCTCAGCTTCCCCTGCTGGCTCTACTGGAAGACCACCTGATCTGATGCTCTCTCTGTCCTTTGTTCTTTGACTTGGAAGCCTCTCCCACAGAGACCTGGTTGTGCTCAGGACTCTCAATGGATCTGGTGGCTCCTCTAGTTGATTTCTCCTTTACGTGCCTCAAAAGTCTCTCCTCAAAATCCCCAAGTGAGACACTAATACATAAGGGCTTACATTATATGAATTTACTGTAAACATAGTTCTGAGATTCCCTTTCTAGACAATGCCATTCCCCATAGAGGTAGAAGGGTAAACACTCACTGTCTTATGCCTTCCAAGAACAGGTAACCTGGGCTTCAGAAAATTATAACTTTTTTTTCCCTCAAAATTCACCATCAAGTTAGGAAAGCCATAGACATAAAAAAGCTAAACAAGCAAACAAACAAACAAAACCTCACAGACTAAGATGCCGATGAGACGGCCCAGTTTTCAGAGTGCTTATCTATCGCTCCTGTAAACAACAATAGAGTACAGCTACGAATCAGGATGAAGGACTAATGCAGACATTATAATAAATAAATAAATCTTGAAAACATTAAGAAATTAAATCCCAAAGGTAACACATGTGATCCCACTTTGTCCTAATTATCTTCGCTTTCTTTTTAAAAAAAGATTTTTGTGTGTGCCTATGTTCTATGTGCAGGTCCTGCTGTGAGGATCCTTGGAAATGGAGTTGCAGGTATCTATGAGCTGGCTGCCGTGGGTCTGGGGATCTGAAGGTGCTCTTAACCACTGAGCCATCTCTCAAGCCCTCTTTGTCCTCGATAGCTTTGCCAAGCTGACACAACCTAGAATCATCTGAAAGCCTAGCATGAACAATCGTCTAGATCAGAAAGCCTGTGAAGGATCAGTGAAGGTTACCTTAATCATTAATGGACCTAGGAGGACTCAGTCCACCATGGGCAGCACCATTCCTCACGTAAGTGATTCTGAGCCATATAAGAAGCTAGCTAGGACTGAAGAGATGGCTTAGTGGTTCTTGCAGAGGGCCCAAACTCATTTTCCAACACCTATGTCAGGTAGCTCACAACTGCCCTTAAGCCCATCTCTAAGGAATTCAATGCCCTCTTCTAATGTCCAAGGACACTAATATCCATAAGTCCACACATAGGCACATGTATATAAATAATTTTAAAAAAGACAGTAAACATGGATCTGTAAGAAAGCCAGCAAACAGTGTTTCCTCGTGATTTCTACCTTTGAGTTCCTGCCCTGATTTCCCTCAATGATGGACTGTGACCCAGAAGTAAAATCCGAAGCATCCCTTTCTGTCCCTAAATTGCTTTTGGGTTGTGGTATTTGTCAAAGGAAGAGTGAAACTGGAGCATATTTATATGAATTATGCAGAATAGGTAATCTGAAAAGACAGAAAGCAGATTCATCACCATCAGGGATATGGGGTGGGGGATAGGGAGCAAGTCTTTGCAGTGTGGTTTCTGTTAGGATAAAAATCTTACAAAATCAGATTGTGGTGATGCCCGCATATGAATAGGCTTTATTTTTGTCCCCATTTTTATATGTGTACACAGGTGTGGGTGCACGTGTGGACATATATTCACAGTCTGAGGCTGGTGTTAACAATCCTCTTCATTAACCATCCTTCATTACTCTTCTGTCATATGCATTGAGCAAGTCTCTGTCAAATTTAGACCTTGAACCTTGCTCTGGGGAATTCCATCTCCACCTTCTGAGGCTAGAAATCCAGGTAGACATTTGCAAGGGTTCTGGGAATCCTAACCCTGGTTCTCACTCTTGGATGCCAAGTGCTTTTAGCCACTAAGCAATACCCTTACAGTCCTTATTTATTTTTTAATAAAAATTTTTTTACATTTATTTTGTCATGAGAGAGGAATGGGGAAGGGGAGCAGGCCATGGCATGCGTGCAGACGTCAGAGAACAGCTCCGGAATCAGTTCTCTCCATGTGGGTTCTGGGCATGCTTGGCAGTGAGCACCCTTACCTGCTGAGTCATTTCACTGTCTCGTGAATACACTTTAAAAAAATCTCTGAATTATCAATACTTTAAAAGGTGGAACTGTAGTGTGTGACTTACATGTCAATAAAGCTGTCACCACCTTACCTAAGGTACTCTCTTCACTGGGGCGTTCAGTTCCTCCAGGGTTCATTCTTGGCTAATCTTCCAACTCTCATCTATTTTCTCTCAATACTTAACGCCATTTCCATCCCCTATTCTATCCACTACACCTGAAAATGTTTTGCCTTCTTGTATATTCTGTTAAGAACGTCATACTTCCCACTTCTGTCTAGTGTATCCCTGTGGATCTGTCAAGAATAAAAGCTATTTTTCCCAAGACATCATTCCTATCTTCGGATCATGTGTGAATATGAAAACACCTGGTCCTCACGGCAGACTCTGAACTCCCTGGTTTGCTAGACAGTACCAGTTTCAGCTCCAGAAGCAAACGCTTGTAAGCGCTTGGTAAATGTTTATTGAATAAATGAATGACAAACACCCCCTTGCTACTGACCAGAAACAGTGCTATTTTTTTTCTCCAACTAGTTTAATTGGTAAAATCCATACAAATGTAACTTGAGTTCTGGCCTTTAGAGACCAATAAAATGAAATAAAAATACAAATTTGGGGCCATCGTTGAGACTTACAGAGATTACCATAAAGTAACATTTCATGGGGCCTGCAGTTCGGATACTTATCATTGTTGACTGGACATACTTACTGAAGTCAATACGCTTTTATTCCACATATTAAATGTGTTGTTTAACTCTGGTAACCACAGCTGTGACTTAGTTAACGATCTCAATAAATCCTACTTAAATCAGAGACAGGAAAAAATTATGCAAATGAATTCTTATCTGTTTTTCTGCCCAAGGCATATTTGATAACAGATAAAACACACTCCAAATAGTCTCTACTTAACAGTCAGGAAGCCATCCGAGGTTTTATTTGGATCAAAATCAGATACAAAGAAGAGCTTGATATATTCACAAATGGTTTTAGTTCAGAGAGAAATTGTACATCAAAATGAGCCACAGGGACGAGCTGGCACTCCCCGATGGAAGTGAATACAGAAACCGGTTACTAGCATGCCAAGCCACACGGTTAAAACAGAGAGGGAAAGATGATGACAGAAGAGTCGCCTTGGCTTCAGCCACAAAGTAAACATTTTTGTTGCAAAAGCAAAAAGGCATTGGTCTTGAAGAGGGCTATTTAAATGGGCTTGTAGTTCCAAAGGGCCTGAAACTCCAATCTCACAGTCTTCCTGTGTGCAGCATCACACCCACATCAGTCACATCTTGCAGCCAGACAAGATATCTTCCACTAATCTCTTGTAAACCCAGGCATCGCCCTTCAGCCGCTGTCTCCGGATGCCCACCACGTCAGGTCTCTGCAGCTGGCACACTTCTAGTTCAAACTGCATTGTCACTTTGCCAAAATCAGACTGTGTTTGACACTTTAGTGTGTATCTGTGAAAAACACAAGACACCAGGTCGTTAGGGAGCCATAAGTGTTCTGGATGGTGCAGGAGGGTTCTTGACTTCCAGGAGCTGGTGGGGAAACGAGGTATCATCTCAATCTAAGCAATCCACTCTCCAGAGTTTCCCACTGGCTTGCCCATGCCGCAGTGCTGAGTGATGACCCTAAGAGCGCGTGTAAAGCCTGCTCAGAGCTCTCAAACCACAGGAAAGCCTTCCTCCTTCCACAGCTGCACGGGCCACGCATGCCACGCATGCCCAGGCAGCCTGGCTTTTTTTTTAATGTGTAATCCAGGAACATGAGGCCATTTCCACAATGTTCCCAACAAAAGAAAACAAGGGAACTTTAGAATATTCTTATCTCTGAAATGTATGGCTTTCGCTTAAGCAAAGCTGAAGCAATTAATTTCTAGAGAAAGATTTGCCTTCAGATGTTTCTAACACAGGGGTAGAAGTTAGGATTACTATAACCCTTTACAGTAGAAAGAAAAGCAAAAAAGACCAGGGAGATGGTCCAACCCTGCTGGCAGCACAGGGCATGCAGATCAAAGCTGCCAGGTTCCCTTCCCTAGCAACACAAAACAGGGCCTTGACTATGAAAGCAGCATGGGCTGAATTCATATAAATAAAATTATTTATTTACTTTCATTTTAAATATGAGTTATGTCTTACTGATCTTCAATACATAAAAACCACAAGAAACACTAGAGTTTATTTTAGATTTAAATTCTCTAACTATTTAAGCATATGATTAGGCACTGTTCCTCAGAAGTATGGAAATTTTAGGTTTCTTTTTTGAGACAGGGTCTTGCAGCCATGGACTCTTAGAACTTGTGAGATAGAAACAGTTCAAGGCTATCCCCTGATATACACTGCTACATAGGATGTCTGAGGTCAGCAGAGCTACCTGAGATTGTCTCAAAAACAAACAAACAAATAAACAGAAAACCACCAAACAACAAGAAATAGTATCTTTCCATGTAGCCCTGACTAGCCTGGAACTTACTGTATAGTTTAGTCTAGCCTCAAACTCACAATAATGAATGTGCCACTAGGCACAACTGCAACCGTTTTTATTACTTATTATGAAGTTTCACAAAACATTACTCTTTGTCTTACCTAGCTACACTGACTTGGGGGGAAGGACGTAATGCCTTAGAAATAAACAGCCAGTATGAGAACCGTCAAAAGGAACACCCTATGGCGAAGGGTCTTCACAGGAAAATGAAAGCAATGGTGTTCTGTGGAAAGTGATCCTTCCTTACTGAAAAGACAATGAACTATCACATCACACAGGAAGGCTGACTGCTGCCTTTTACTTTGTCACAACAGAACAGAGAGTCAAGACCCTTTGGTAGCTCAGGAGATGAGGAGGTCAAAACACTGGGTAGATTTCAGCTAGTGATCTGCTGCTGAATCACAAGCCAAAGGAGAGATCATCCCCAGGCCTAGGAGACTCAGCTAGAGCTTCTGGGACCAAAGAAACACCACCATACATGAAAAGCACTAAGAGTAAGTTAGAGAAATATGTTCTAATGAAGCTGAAAGAAGAAAAGCAAGAGTTTACCTAGGTAACACACCTACAAAGTCTGAGTAATGATCCACTCACAAAGGACCGTCTAAAATCTTACTTGAGAATGGCCATAGCGACACAAGCCTGTAAGCCCAGAGCTGGGAGGTGGAGATAAGGAATGGAAAGTTTAAGGCCATCCTGGATTAGTTAATTGAGTTCTAAGTCAACCCAAGATAACCTAGAACTTGGGGTGCTGAGAAAAGAGGATCAAAAGTTGAGGCCAGCCTGGACTACAGTACAAGATTCTGTCTCAAAAGGCTAAAGAAACAAACAAACAAAAAAGTTGAATCCTATATAAATAATTCTGTATCTGCAGCTTTTGGTATGTGCACAGCTGCTTTAATAAAAGCTGCTGTGAGAGCGTACTTGTAATCTCAGTGCTTTCGAGGCTGACGCAGTCCAGATCAGGAGTTCCATGCTGGCCTGGGCTACATAGCAAGACTGTGTTTCAGAGAAATGAGCAGGGCTGAAGAGATGGCCCAGTGTCTAGGAGCATGGACTGCTTGTAACCCAGGTTCAATTCTCAGCATCAACAGGGCAGCTCACAGTGATCTGTGACTGCAGTACTGGAGGATCTGATGCCCTCTTCTGGCCTCGGCAGGCACCAGGCACACATGTGATAGACATATATACATGCAGGGAAAACAGCCATATACATAAAATAAAAGCTAAGATTAAAATAATTAAATCATTTTAAAACACGAATTACTGAAATTCTTAGAAATAAAAACAATTTGCATGATCAGAAGAGGCCCAGCACCTCAGACCGTGAGATCATACACGGAGCCTCTCAGCAGTGACATTCATCCTTAACTTACCACAACTCCATGAGGTAGTCACAAAGAAGTCATCTACAAATTTTCACTTGTCCAAAGTGTCTTACTGATTAAGATTTCAATTGATAAATAGTACAGTAAAGCATAAAATTATAGGATGTACAGGACTGTCCTTCAACAAATCCAAGTCAGTATTTCCCAATTCTGAGATGAAAGTCTAACCTTGAAAGTGGTGACCATGAGTGTTCTCAGTTCAAAAGAAAATCAATATGAACAATGGCAGTAGCACAGCACCCCCTGCAGAGTGGCGGGAGCATTTCTACATGGGGCAAGAGGGACAAAGAATCACAATGCACTGACAAGAGGGGAAGAGCGACAGCAGTCGGTGAGCTTCTTACCCTTTCTGTACGAAGTCCACGTTCTTCTTTGGAAGAATAGCCTTGAGTTCATTCAGGAGCTGGTCAGGATTCACCAGTCTAGTTGTAGTCACATTATAGTGCAGCTTAGAAAGAAAAAGGCTGAAGAGTCACACTCACATCAACACAAAAGCCCAAGACAACACCTTTTCAAATAAAAACACTTCAAGAAACACGGAAAGACCAGTCAGCCAAGCCAGCTGCATTAGCACATCAGTGGGGAAGTCAGGAGAGACTGTCTTCATCAGAAACATCCTCATTAAAACAAAAAGTGTGTGTGTGTGTGTGTGTGTGTGTGTGTGTGTGTGTGTGCATGTGAGCATTAGTGAACCACAACATGTATGAAGTTGTTTCTCTTCCACCGTCATGTGGTCAGTGAGCTTACATAGTGACATCTTTACCCACTGAGCTATCTCACTAGCCTCACGTCAATTTTATATGTTCATCTTCCTTTCTTAACAATATTTTACATTTTCCAACTTACATTTCACTGTGTGTGTGTGTACACATACAGGCATATACATGTGTACACAGGCCTGTCTTTAGAGTCAAGAATAATCAAACAGGGTTGTGAAATCTCCTTCCATAGCTAAGGAAAGCTGCTGTGGTCAGGCATGAGGGGTGCTGCTGCATGGAGGACAGGAGAGGCCACTGTGTGGGGCTGTAAGGGTGAACAAAGCCTTGGAGACCCCAAGATACTGGAGAAACCAGAGTTGTGGGGTACTAAGGAGAGCTGCTAATGGTGTAGAACCAGCTCAGGAGGGAAGTGTGCTGTAGTCACCAAAGCTAAAAGAAGTAGATCTGAAGAACACTTTGACACCAGACAAGGAGATGCAGAATTTGTCATCTGTCCTGCTAGTTTTTTGATCTTTGATCCAGAATTTCCTTGCTATGGTCCCTTTCCACCCTTTTGGAATGACAATGTGCATCCTGTATCACTGTATGTTCAAAGTGTGTGATCTGCTTTTTGGGTTTGATTTTACAGGGGTTAACAGTTGAAGACATTAGTGTGAATATCAGACAAGACTTTGAACCTTGGACTCTTAAGACTATGAAAGACTTTGGGACTTTCAAAGTTGGACTGAACTCGTGTTTTCATTATGATATAACTACAAGCCTATGGGGGACAATAGAATGTCACTGGTGGTCTGAATAAAATGGCCCCATAAGCTTATACATTTGAATGTTTAGTCACCAGAAAGTGGAACTATTTCAAAAGATGATAAGGATTAGGAGGTGTGGCTTTGTGGGGAAAGTGTGTCACTGGGGGTGGGCTTTCGGGTTCCAAGGCCCATTCACAGCCCAGAAGCTCTCTTCCTACTGCCTGCAGATCACGGCTACTTCCCCGGCACCATGCCTGCCACACCCGCCACGCCTGCCATGCCCACTGCACTGCTTCCCACCGTGACGATGATAGACTAAACTTCTGAAACTGTTAGCAAGCCTTCAACTAAATGCTCACTTTTATAAGAGCTGCCTTGGTCATAGTATCTCGTCACAACAAGAAAACAGTGACTAAGACACTTCTAATAGGTCGCTTTCTCCTTCCCCACCAAGTACATTGTCTACACCAACAGACTAACTACTTTAAGTGTAACAGGGTTATTAAAGAAGATGCAAACCTCTTAGCCAGGCCTAGGGCCTTCCAGCCTGTCATCCCAACCTGCCACTCACTCTTTCCCTTAAACATACTACAATGCAAAGTTCAAATTAGGCCTGCCAAGATGGCTCAGTGAGTAAGTTTACTCCCAGGCAGGATGACCAGAGTTTGATACTCAGAACCCACATAGTAGAAGGAGAAGCCAATTTCCTGTATGCTGTCCTCACCTCCACATGTATAATTATTTTTAAACAACTGTTTTTTAAAAATTCAAACTAACTTTCCTCAAATGTGAATATTTCATGAGAACCTATAAAGGTGTCTGTGTGTCAGGGACTCTTTAAGCTCAGGACAACTAAGCCCAGGGCTCCAGCCTGAAGGCAGCCCTTTGTTTTCCATATATATCCCATGTTTCCCCACCTATATGTTGTCTGGTGATGAATCTGTGCGATTTTAAATTATTTGAATTATAGCTATATGTTCTTTGAAGAGGGCAACCATACCTAAATTACCTCTGCACTCTTTACCTTATGTTATGTGTATGACTGTTTTGTCTGCATGTCTATTCACAACATGTGTGCCTAGTGTCTGCAGAGGCCTCAAGAGAACACCAGATCTTCTGAAACTAGAACTATGGGTGGTTGTGCACTACCATGTAGGTGCTGGGAACTGAACTCAGGTCTGCAAGACAACAAATGCTCTTAACCACTGAGCTATCTCTCCAGTCCACCTCTGCATTCTTAAAATCTACCATATAAGAACATGCAAGTATTAACTACTCAAAAAATGTTCATAAATGAACTAATAAGTAATTTTAAAAAGAACAGTAAAGTTACATATAGTTGTTTTTAAAAAGCAAAAGGACCTACTGGCAAGTAGGTCAAAGTGTTTGACCTGTGTAGGAGGAACAACTCAGCATCCTGACTGGCGGCCCATAGTGGTTCACACATGCACAATAGCTACCTCCACATTCAGCATCCGTGAAATCTGCCTGATTCCTAGAGATAAATGACAACAGAGCCCACGACCAGAACAACTAATCAGATGGTGCCAACTACAGAGAGCAAGATATCATGGACCAATGGGGCATAGGTAGAAGGTATAAAGGTGTGGCTGCAGATTTTCCCCGAAAGTTGGGAGGAACTAAGGGGGGACAAGTAAGGAGGGGAAGAGGAGAAGGAAGAGGAGGAGCTGGGGAGGCAGAGATGTAGTAGCCATGAATGACCACACATGTATCGAGAACAGTCCTGGGTAACAACTTATATCTAGGTTAGTTAATTGCTTAACTCTTCCAATTGTGTGGGCATCTTGATATTTGAGCATTACCAAAAATATAAAGCTATTGGATAATCTTTAAACATTAGAGTTCATTTCTACCAGGTACCTCGTGGATGGCGGGATGGTCTGGGCTCAGCCCAGCCTTGTGGAGACAACCTTGTAGATTGGCAGAGCCATCTCCCATGCTGGCATCTCATGGGTGGCAGGGCCAGTGTCTCTGGCTACCTTAGCTGGCAGCCTGAGCCGAGCAGCGCTGCCACAGCTCGTGGCCACAGGCCTTGTCTAGTTGGGAAGATGGTGGCTGAATAAGAAAAGGCCAGATCGGGTGCTGCTGTTTTAAATATTACCATCAACATAAAGGTATACCCCATTCCGCAATAAACTAGTCTGCTTCGGCCTCTCACCTGACTCCTGGAGTCTGTCATTGATTCTGGAACTTCTCACTCTCTACCACCAAGGACCATCTCGAGGGGCTGAGGGCTAAGGCACCAGATATGAAAACCTGACACCCTGTGTTAGTCCCTGGATCCTATGGATGGATCAACAGTGGCATGTACACACACATGTACACACACGCGCGCGCACACACACGCACGCACACACGCACGCACACACACACGTGGTAGGATGGAAACAACCCAGACAGACCGCAACACATGGTAATGGCAGCACATGCCTGTGATCCCAGCATTTGGTATGCTGAGGGAAGAAGACTGCCCTGGCTTAAGACCAGCCTGGGTTAGAGACCCCACCAAAGAGAGAAGGGTGGGGCTAGACACACCAGTTAAGAGTCAGCTTCACCAGAACTACACAGAGAAACCCTGTCTTGAAAAACCAAAAAAAAAAAAGAGTCAGCTTCTGAAATCTTTAATAGACTCTGGCCCACCTACCTTTCGCCTTCTTGGCCCATCTTTGGCAGAGCCCTTCTTCTTGTTCCTCGTGAGTGCAGTGAGAACCTTATCCAGTCCTCTCTCCAGGCTCCCAAACACATTGGTTCCTTTTCTTTTAGGGGTATCCTCCATGTGTGCCTGGTTGAGATCCACTTCCATTGACCGGCACCTTAAAAACCAACAGAGCACCAGTGGCACTGCCCTGCTGGCCTCACAGCTCCTGTGCCTGTCCCTCCAGACACCAAGGGCCACAGGCAGGTGAGCCAGAGCCAAATCACCTCAATCCTCCTGGGGGAGGGGACACTAAAGCCATCTCCCACAGAAAGAACCTTCTACGTGCCGCACCAGTCTACTTTTCCTTTCGCTTTGTTTATTCACTTGGGAGATGTCAGGAATTGAACCTAGGTCCTCATTTATACTAGGAAGGCATTCTACCAATGCTTCTTTTTACTTTTTATTTTTGTGACAGGATCTTCATTAAGTTGTCTGGGCTGACCTTGAACTTGTAGTCTTACCTCAGCCTCCCAAGTAGGTGGGATTCAGGCCTATGCTATGCCACAAGGCTCAGCTCCTTCACTTTTTTGTCTAAATCAAACATGGGGATATCAGAATACCACACGCCCTCCTAGGGCCAACAACTGCTAATATTTGGTCAGTGGCTTTCTCTGTGTATATAGATAATACACAGATTAAATGCATACACATACTTCCTTAGCCACCAGAAGGTATAATACTTCCACTCTGAAACACTTCTGCATACACCTCCGATGAGTAAGAATATCTTCATACCCAACCACAGCATCAACAACATAAAAAAACTGATAACTACCTGTGACAGCATCCAACAGTCAATTTATATTCTATTTCCCCCAAATAGATCATGCATCTACAATCACAAAAGTAATGAAGGCTCACCTATGCCTTGGGACTTTCCATCTAAGAGCAGTTAGGTAGTTCTCTTTGCAATCTAAATTAGTATTTCTACCATTTGGGGGGATGCTGACGGTTAGTGTGCACCTATACTCTACTGGCAGGGAAATAGACATAAGTGGCCCTGGAGAAGGAAGTGATGGCCAGAGGCAGGGTCCCTGTCTTCCCGGCTTGCTGTGCTGTAAGTTATCAGTTCCTGACTTCACACTGCTCCAGTAGCCAGGCTCAGCCCCAGACTATCCTCATGCAGATATTCCCACTTCCAGCAGCACCTGTCTTGGTTCATTCTGCCGGGTTTTTCTCCCAGATGAAAAGAGTAATACCACAACTTACACTAAAGAATGGTTGGAAAAGCAACACTTACCTCCTCTCAGGGCTAATGACATTTGTCGTTATCGTGTCTGCTCCTGTGGAATTCCCTGGCGTTCTAACTGGGGCTTCTCTCAGGCAATGAGCTCTAGCTATTAGAAACAAACACAAACCACATGCAGCTGACAGGGCTCCAACATGGTCCGCAACGATGTGCATCAACAGATCTGCTTACCACTGACTATGTCTTTTATGGTCTAAGTTCTGCTAGGATGGTGCTAGGTGCTCTACAGCTCTAATCAGCTGTACTGAGTGAACGAGCACTTGCCTAGCATGCCCGAGGCCCTGTGTTCAATCCCCAGCAAAACACACATGTATATAGCTTTTATTCCCTTTAATGGTAATATTGATAACATTTTTAAGTGGTTTTATTAGTTTTTAACTAATAAATCCTATTTTCCCTAGTTTCACAACAACAAAAGAAGATAATTAAAAATGGCTGTTAAAAAAGTCTTCATCTTTGTATTCTAACAGAACATGTTACCATACATAGTGGTAGCTATGACAACTACCACTGCCTAGACACAGGAGTCACACGCAGGAACTGGTATTCATGTCAAAAAAAAGGAAGATGCACTAGTGGGAGCTACCAATTACATCTTCAGCCACTTGCTCTCTGTGGGAGATCTTGTGTTTAAAGAAAACTAGCCAATAATACCAAGCTTCTCACTAACACAATGTTGCAGGAACAAGCTGTGTAAACTAGGTTTCAAACTGTCCACATTTCAAAACTTTTATAATCGCTTTAAAAGTATCAATAATAAAAAAGTATAATAAAAAACTATATGGCCAGACAGGCAGTGGTGGCGCACACCTTTAATCCCAGCACTTGGGAGGCAGAGGCAGGTGAATTTCTGAGTTCGAGCCCAGCCTGGTCTACAGACTGAGTTCCAGGACAGCCAACAGCCAGGGCTACACAGAGAAACCCTGTCTTGAAAAAAACCTTTAAAAAAAACCAAACAAACAAATTATAAGGCCAAGAGGTTCTTTGTTGTTGTTTTACGTATTTCTTTTTAATTCCTGAAAGAGGTTTTGGAAATGGCTGAGCTGGTGTGGTGGTTTGAATATGCTTGGCCCAGGGAGTGGTACTATTAGGAGGTGTTGCCTTGTTGGAGGAAGTGTGTCACTGTGGGAGTGGGCTTTGAGACCGCCTTCCTAGCTGCCTGGAAGCCAGTCTTCTCCTGTTTGCCTTCAGAACAAGATGTAGAACCCTCAGCTCCTCCAGTGCCATGCCTGCCTGGACACTGCCACACTTCCCACCATAATGGTAACAGACTGAATCTTGGCACCTGTAAGCCAGCCCCAATTAAATGTTGTCCTTTATAAGAGTTGCCTTGGTCATGGTGTCTGTTCACAGCAATGGAAGTCCTAACTAAGACAGTTGCTGGTTATAAAAACATGAAAACTTGAGCTCAGGTCCTCAGCACCCCAGTGAAAAGGGAAAAAAGCCTGGTGTGGTCTGGCATAAACTTCTAATTCCATCACTAGAGAGGTAGCGGCACAGACAGGTGGGTTCCCCATGTTTGCTGCTTGGCCAGCTTAGCATAATAAGCTTCAGATCCCACTAAGACTTTGTCTCAGTAAAGTAGGTAGCTCCTGAAGTATGACAGTCAATGTTGACTTCTACCCTACTTATTCATTCTCTCTCATTCCCTCTCCCCTACTCCCTCTCTCCCCCAGGCAAAATGACACACATCTACAATCGCAGCACTTGGGAGAGGCAAGTAAGACAATCAAGAGTTCAGGGTCATTCTCACTTACACAACACCAGCAAGTCTACAGCTGGTCCTGGATGCCTGGGCTACATGAGCCATAGTCTGAAAAATCAAAGATAAGCTGGGCAATAGTGGCGCATGCCTTCGATCTGAGTGCTCTGTTGCATACATGGATTACTTGTCGTATGGGGGCTCGATCCTAGCAAATTGGCCTCACACGGACACAGTAGAATGTGTCCGGATGAGACAGCAACCAAAACACTAAGTGTCCTGGAGAAATGGTTTAAAAACTGGTGGACATTACACTGAAGAGGACTCCAAGAGAAAGAAGAGTCATCTGAAGTCTGGGAAGGAATCACAGACTCCCCTGCCTTCTGGACTCCAGGGTAGGGCAGGACAGGACCAGGTTACCAGGATGGAGAACCAGACAATAAAAGCTCAGCAGAAAGAAACTCCAGCCTGAGTGATTCCCAGTGCCGGTGAAGTAGGATGAGCCTGGATGCAGGACCTTGGCAAAGCAACCCACTCCTCTAAGTCTCAAGTTCCTACACACGGAAACATGGCAGGCTCTAAGCTGCTATCCAACTGCTGTGACTCAATCACACAGATGTAACAGAGGGGCTCGAGAGATGGCTCAGCAGCTAAGAGTGCTGGCTGTGCTAACAGAGAGGGCCAGAGTCTGGTTCCCAGCACCCACATTGGGTGGCTAACAACTACCTGTAACTCCATCTCCAGGGGGTCCTCCCTCTTCAAGCCTCATTGGGTACACACACACACCCTAAAATAAATCTTTAGATGTGGAAAAGAAAGCAACAGCACCACTGTGAATTACAAGCTAAGTATTGTCTCCATTTCCCCTAATTCAGGTATCTATGATAAAGGCAGCTAACCCACCCCTGAAGCCAGAGAACAAGGCTATTTATTTCGAAAACCAGTGTGTTATTTATAACAGTAACAATTACATTTTAACTTTTAAATCTCTGCTTAATTCTTAGCAAATACCTTTTGCAGGTGTTGTGAAACAGGTGGGTGAGGTGAGTATTTCTCTCTTATACTGGTTCTTACTAACTGGAATCTTCGGCTCAGAAAATACAAACTGTTCTTCTTTCTTCACAGAAGACTTGGGAGTGCACACATTCTCTTTGTCTTTTAATTTATTCGTCAGTGCTCTGCAGACCACTGGAGCTGGTGATTTAGATGCTCCATGATTTGATTCTGCCAAGTGTTTGGTAACCTGGAGGAAAAAAAGGTCCTAGATAAAGAACACTAAGGAAGAAAAGTCTATTTCTTACAATATACCTTGATAATCAGCAAATTATTTGTACTGTTCTTATTAAAATTCAAGGCCACCAAGAGGACACCACTGGCACACAAGGATGCCTGACAGTGTCTTCAGTTCTCCTTGGCACAAGTAGATCATCTGTCTTTTCTACTAGCAGGGATTTCTCCATTTCAGAATGGTGTTTAAACACACTCAGGATCCAGACAATGCTGAGAATAACCACACACAGCCTCTACATCATGTTTCTTAATACCTACATTGCCGCCGAGCGGTGGTGGCACACGCCTTTAATCCCAGCACTTGGGAGGCAGAGGCAGGCGGATTTCTGAGTTCGAGGCCAGCCTGGTCTACAGAGTGAGTTCCAGGACAGCCAGGGCTATACAGAGAAACCCTGTCTCAAAAAACTAAAAAAAAAAAAAAAAAAACCTACATTGCCATGGTTTGACTCTACTATGTACCAAAAAGACAAGTTTTCTCTGTGATTGAGACAAAAAAAAAAGAGGGGGGTATTAGAATACTGTTTGCCAGGTGGTGGTGGCATATGCCTTTAACCCTAGCACTCAGGAGACAGAGGTAAGTGGATCACTGAGTTCTAGGGCAGGATGGTCTACAGAGTGAGTTCCAGAACAGCCAGGGCTACACAGAGAGGACCCCTCCCCCATCTTGAAAAACAAACAAAAATTCTAACTGGGGCTGGGGGGATGGCTTGGTTAGAAAAGTGGTTGTTGTACGTGCATGAAGGACTATGATCTGGCCCCTAACACCAATGTAAAAGCTGGGGGTGTGTGTGATGCTTGTCTGTAACCCTGGGAAAGGCACTGACACAGGTAGATCCCTAAAGCACAGTGACCAGCCATTCTAGCCAACTGCTGATCTCTGGGTTCAATGAGAGACCCTGTCTCAGGAAACAAGATGGAGAATAGAGGAAGACACCCAGTGTGGACCTTTACCTTTTGTGTCTCTGTCTCTGCCTCTGCCTCAAGACTCAGAAAAATATTAGCTCTCAAAATGATCAAACGAAGAATATATATGTTAGTGTTTAAAATCAGACTATAAGAACAAGACAACAAAGTATCCTGGTAGCTTATAAAGAGAATTAGAACCTACAGAAATTAAACAAGGATAAAAATAAACAGCGTCTCTATCTAATAGCAGATTAAATATAAACGGAGATAGAATTCTAGAACAGGAGGACAAGCATAAGGAAAGGATGTAGAATGGAGCTTAAGTCATAGCAAACAAGGTCTCAAATCTGAGCCAAGGCACTTGAAGCATCCTGCACAGGCCACTGTGGACCTACAGCATTCACAACGCACGTGCACATGCTGAGCACTCAGGATGGAGGCCTGCGAAGTGACGACTGTGAAGTCACATACCGCAACACAGGAACACCAGCACACGCTGATGGTAAATTAGATTAATTTGATCCTTGTACACTCATAAACATTTTGCTTTTACCAAATTTTTCTCAACTCAAGAGTTCAGTTCAGCTCAAGATAAACAGGTTGGGACTGACAGATAAGAAGCTAGGCTCTAAAAACCTGAAGTATAAGGGCAATACCACAGAATCAATAGAGATAAAAGTATTTACAAGAACTAACCAGCAATTTTAAAATTAAAAGTATAGGAGTTTTTTCAAAATTACTTGTGCAGTGTGGTGTAGAAGAGCCATGGGGGGAGCTGTCTGGGATCTACACTGTACGACCTAGGGGAGCTCGCACTACAGAGTGATGGTGGGGCCCTGCTGAGAGACAGGCAGGCAGGCAGGCAGGCGGCAGGGGCATGCGAGAGCACGCACACACGCACACACACACACACACACACGGAGGGGGGCATGGAGGGGACAACTGACTCATTAGACTAATTCACAGCATTTTTAGGAACCATTAGAAAGAGAATCAGCAAACTAGACATAGGTCATAAAGTTACTGTGAGGAACAGAAAGAAAGCAAAATAAAGACAAAACTTATGAGACAAAACCTCATATTAAAAAAAAGATAACCATAAAGACCCATATTAGGTGGAAAACTTTGAACCACACACCTAAGAAGTCCAACAAACTTAAAGTAGGATTAAAAAAAAAAAACCTGTCAAACGAGGAGGAAAACATACCTGCAGCTGCCCTGAGTTAGGAGGAAAAAGGAGTTCACAGAAAGGACCTAGAGACCTGGGAGAGGGCAATGAATTACTGTGTCACAACTTCTGGTGGCTCTACATTGTAAACACAGAGCTAAACACTAAAAAGGGTAAATGTCAACTATTTAACTACATGCAAATTACAGTTCATTCAAAAAGGGGCGGGGCAAGGAAGTGCTCCAAAATGCAATCTTGGTTTTCTTAACTTTGAAATCACTGACTTCTCCCTCATTAATATTCCAATAATCTCTCATTAATGTCTTCAGTGGCTTAGAGATTAAATAAATTTACAAGCACAGACTTGATTTCCTGTTGGGCTAGATGTGTTTATAATTAAGACATGCATTCTGCTTTAAGTAGTAATAAAACTACCCACCTGTGGTGTCTTGGGAGCTAATAACTTATCTTCACACAATTCATAGTCTACTGATCCAGCCACACAGTTATCATCACTTGTGGTCATATCTTCCAGGCTCAGATTCTTTGACTATTAATTTTAAAAGGCAAAAGAAGTTAGTAATAACAACACCAGGATTCAAATTTTACAACAGTATATCCCAAGCACAGGGAGACACTCTGGAAGCAGAAACAGAGACAAGCTAGATGTCATATGAAATACAACAGAGCCAAGCAGTGGTGGCGCACACCTTTAATCCCAGCACTTGGGAGGCAGAGGCAGGTGGATTTCTGAGTTCAAGGCCAGCCTGGTCTACAGAGTGAGTTCCAGGACAGCCAGGGCTACACAGAGAAACCCTGTCTCGAAAAACCAAAAATAAATAAATAAATAAATAAATAAATGGAAACAAGAGTCTGGTTAAGAAAAAAGAAAAAAGAAAAAGAAATACAACCGATTTAGCTTGTCACTATTACACAGCAGTATTAGACACCCCATTTGCAAATTTACAAATAAAGTCCCAAGGAAGCAGAAGCTGGGAGGACATAACTTCTGATACTGAGGAGCATCTATCAGGAGCCAGCATGAGGGCTCAGTGGGTAAAAGCGCTCGCCCTGCGGTCCTGGTGATCTGAGTTTGATCCCTAGAACTCATGGAGTTGGAAGAACTGACTCCACCAAATTGTCCTCTGACCCCAAACTCCTGCCATGGCACGCATACCCTCCCCCACACATACATTACACACACAATCTCAATTTTTTTTTAATTTTTAATCTCAATCAAAAAAATTTTTTTAATGTTTATTTTATGTTTAAGAGTATTTTGTCTGCAATCAGGTCTATGTGCCACATGCATACATGGTGCCTATAGAGGCCAGGAGGGGGTCAGATCCCCTGGACCTGGGACTGGAGTTACAGATGGTTGTAAGGGACCATGAGGTGCTGGAAATTAAACCTGGCTCCTCTGGAAGAGCAGCCTTTGCTCCTAACCACCGCGCCATCTCTCTATCCCATTAAGAAAGAAAAAATTAAAAGCATGCAGTACAAGTAAATTTTAAAAGCTCATCATTTCAGCCAGGAGTAAATTAGCTGTATGAAAGATTGGCCACAAATAGGACACTTGGGCCCTATGCTAACACTCTGCCCATAAACAGGACATATGGGTCTTATGCTAACACTACCAGCAGAATACCTTACTTTCCTTCATCCTTTCCCCGTACAAACTGAAAGTACATTAGACATAGCCTAAAGGCTGAGGCTGTGGAGTACTACTACTGAATTTCTAGCACCTACATCCCTTTACCCAGACTTAGAGCTAATTGAGTTCAAAGCCAAATCTTCTCAAATCTATATTACTCAAACAAGGACTCTGCCTACCCTCTCTACTTACCCGGAGAGTTCTCCAGGGTTGCCAACTACTATCAATGAGAACTCACTGAATAGACAGCATGCTAAGCTGAGAAAAATACTGATGCTAAGTCTAGAGCAAGTCGGGAAAAGTTCAGTATTGTACAAATGATGGCAGTGATGATTCTGTAGCAGACGCACATGCAATGTCCCTGATTGGATGGTTCGTTTCGTTGTTGTTTGTTTGTTTTTGTATTTTGAGACAGGGCTTCAGGTATAGCCCTGGATGTCCTGAAACTCACTCTGTAGATAAGACTGGCCTGAAACTCAAGAGAGCTGCCTTCCTCTGTCTCTCAAGTGCTGGGATTAAAGGTGTGTGTCAACTAAACAATTCTTTATAGAAATTTTTTTTTTCTAATTTGACATTTAGTTATTTGAGTGTGTGTTTGCTCCTATATGAAAATAACAGGACAACTTATGGGAACCAATTCTCTCCTATCCTGTGGAACCTGGATACCAAACTCAGGTTGTTAGCTTTGGCAAACACAATTTGGTGTCTGAACTCTGCTAATTACATTATCCTACTTCCCAAAGTCCTCACAGCCATCACTTAACCTGGAGCCCGTCTACTGAGGTATAGAGTCCTGTGTTTCTGTGCATATGTGTTTTCCCTTAGCATGACTATTCTAAGAGCAAACTCAAATCTCTCCAAGTCCACAGTACTTCACACCACTACTGCTGAAGACTGTGTGATCTTTAGTGATTTCTGATTCAGACTTAATCTCTTTGAAAGCACCATCAATTGATTGGTAAGTCAGAATTAAAAATAAAACCACAGAAAAAGAGGCCATTCTATCAGGGTGCAAAGAAACTATACAGCCTGTTCAAGTTCACTGATAAGCATAAACTCCAAAAAAAGAACTCAAAATTTGTTTTCTGCTTATTTTCTGGTCATTTAAATGTCTATCTGCTGTAAAAACTGGTTCAGTAACATGACTGCCCAAGCAATACAATGATTAGGTAAATATTTACTATGTTGTAGATGGAAGACAGGAGTATCTTCTCAGATCTTCCTACTTGGATACTTTATGTATGAAAGGACCCATCTACGGAGACCACACAAACACAGACAAGAAAATCCAAAGGGGCTCAGGAGAATGCACCAGGGATCTTAACTGAATATATTTGGCTAAAGTAATTATTCTAAATGTAGAGGCAAATCATATCTTTCTGCAATTACCCTGATCAGAAACAAAACTCATATTTTTATGTCCTCCTGGACCCAGTGACTAAAGTTAAAAGGATCTTACCAAAGCAGTGAGAAAGGTGATGATGGGCTGAATCACCCCACATACAGGAAGAGCATGGGGCATTCCCCAGCCTAAGAACTCTCCACACCTACACAGAACACAGCCTGGTGGGGAGAACACCTTACTCCATAGACCTTACAGAGATCAATTGCACTGATGCCCTTAGTCCTGAGTTTGGACAAAATATCAAGGAGGGAGGAAAGATGGGAGATGGACAAAGTCTGTCAGGACCCTAACATCCACCTGACCCTATAGCGCATGACTGACAGGCCATAAAAAAAGTTCTAAAGAAGGAATTAAAACAAGCTGGAGACAGATGATTCAACTGCAGACCATGAAGGCAGTGGCTTTAACTTATTTAAAAACAGTTTTGAGATCTTTAAAAATAGGCCTAATTTACAGCCATTTCAGTTATATTAAATAAATACAAAGAAGGTCAACTGTGGCTTTCTGAGGATAACAAAAATATTTTCCTTTCTGATTTTTTTCCTTTTGTTCTCTGTGATACTAGGGATCAAACCTAGGGCCTCAGACATGCATACTAAATGAACACTCTACCACTGAGCAACTGCTGCAACCCTAAGGTATGATTCCTAATACTGCAGCCATTAAACTGCAATCTGAATTAAACTGAGCAAAGGTTACAGCATCCCACACCCGCCTAACAGTACTTAAGCGTTTGTTTTACAGATAGGGTCTCATTCTGTACCCACAGGCTGACCTGAATTCACATATGTAGCCCATGCTGGCTTTGGAACACAACAGTAATTCTTCTGCTTCGGTCTCTCAAGAACAGTCAGTTAAACTTTAAGCAATAGTGGGCACGTGGGAGGGCACCAGAGAAATAGCTTAGTGGGAAAAGGTCCTTGCCTAAGAACATGAATTCAATCCCCAGTAACAATCAGCTGCTAGAAGCTATCCTCTGAGCTGTGGCGCATGTACACATACACACAAGCATGAGACACACAGAGACAAACAAACTAATAAATAAATAAATGATATAAAATAGATTTCAACTGTGGAAGAAAGAATTGAACGGAAGACAAATCTGAGCTAGGAGTCTAGAAGGGATGACGTGTTGCTTGCAGTATGGGAACTCCATCACTACAAGCATTCACAACAGAGGAAAAGGAGAAAAGAATCACAATTTGCTTAAAACCAGCTCTTGCAGAAAGAGTTTACATTACTGGAGCTTTGACAACTGCAGAAATCTAAATCTCAACAGTAACATATGCATCAAAGTGTTTATGTTAAAATATTCCGTGTCCTAAGAAATGTAGCATGTCATGTATTCATAGGTCTGACTCCCTTTTAAAGCCCTGTCAAGTACACAAAGCAGAGACAGGAAAGACACACTGAAGAATTAACTTTATCCAGGGCTAAAGAGATGGTTCAGTGGATCAAAACACTGGCTTCTCTTGCAGAGAACTGGGTTCAATTCCCAGCACCCAGAAAGTAGCTGACAACCGTCTTTAATTCCAGTTCCAGTCGATCTGACATCCTCTTCTGGCCTCGTCCAGCACCAAGGAAGGCACAATGGTATACACACACATGCACACAAAACATTAAAATAAATAAATAAATAAATCTTTAAAAAAAAGAGGGATTACATTATTTGTAGCTAGAAAGTTTGTAAGTAAATCCTATTACTTTCTTTTAGTTTATCTATTTCTCAGTAAGCAAGATGTGCTATAAAAGGACAAAAGAGAAAAAAGGAGAAAAGGGGCAGAGGAAGAACTAAGCTCAGAGCTCTCACTTTTCTCATCACGATGTTTAAACCAACTGGAAAGAGCTCAGTGGCCGAGCGCTTGCCTCACATGTGCAAGGCCTGAGTTTCAAGCCCAGCACTGCAGAAGAAACAAACGCTTGCAACTGCATCTGGCTGACTCATGGTGGTGGTGGGTGTGCTCGTGAATAAGGCTGCAGGCGAGGTGAGCAGGTGCTCACACAGGGCTTCTACAACTTGCCTTTGGAGTGGTGCTGGTGGCTCCACAAGAGAAGGCCGGCAGCTGTAGACGAGCTGGCTTCCCTCGAGCCTTCCTGGCGAGAAGCAGAAGGTAGGTGGCTGTGAGGTGATCATACTGCCACTGAAAAACAAGGGATCAGGCAGTTAAAACACGCACAGACGCAAAGGAATAGCATTCTATTTTAAATTATTTTCTTCAGTGCAACAGGCATTCAGAATTCAGTCAACAGCTTTGCAGACGTGATATTTAACATTTCTCCACATCATGCCTGCACACCTAAAACTGCCCTGCGCAGAAAGAACTCCTAAACACCTGAAAGCTATTTTGTTTCAACTGCATATTTCTAAGCTAATTTCCTTTGCAGTTCGAATTGTTTGATCTTCAGATATTCCGCACAGAATTCTTAGTACGGAAAATAAAAATTTTGCTCTATTACAACATCTTTCCTACATTTATCTTCCCATCTCCTCCTCTGGTAACTTTATCATTTGCCACTAAATCAAATTTACATCATTATCAATTTATAAGTAGTATTCACAACTCAATAGGGATAAGGTTTTAAATACTATATTGTTATCCCAATACAACCAGCCAGAATAGAGACCAAGAGGTGGCCAAGAAGGTATTAGGGCCTTCTAGCTCAACTTCAAAAAGCTGAGGGAGGACCACAAAAGTTTCAGAGACAAAAAACAAATGCCATATGTAAACGCATGGGAGCCAGACTGTATGTACATATGTATGTATGTATGTATACATGCATGCATGCATGCATGTATGTATGTTTATAACATCACTTGTTAACTGTTTAACAGTTTGTGAGATATAGGGCTAAGGACGTAGCTCAATGATAAGAGCATTTGCCTAGCACGTGCAAGACTATGAGTTCCATCCCCAGCACTAAAAAGTAACAATAAGATATTGGAGAAGTGGCACGCAGAGTATCTAAGACAGGTAACAGGGAAGTACTCAGAACAGCACCACCACCTCCAGGATTAACACCTGATGACAGTCATATTGGTTAGCTATAAGCCCAGCCATCAAACCACACAAGAGCTAAAGACAAAAGGCTACTAAAACAGGAGAAGTAATAAAGTCTCAATTCTTTTTTTTTTTTTTTTTTGGATTTTTCGAGACAGGGTTTTTCTGTGTAGCCCTGGCTGTCCTGGAACTCACTCTGTAGACCAGGCTAGCCTCAAACTCTTGAACTCAGAAATCCGCCTGCCTCTGCCTCCCAAGTGCTGGGATTAAAGGCGTGCGCCACCACCGCCCAGCTAAAGTCTCAATTCTTGTACTTTCCTTTTTGATGTTTTAGAACTGTGCCACACCTGAAATTAAATTTTCTAAGTTCCCCATTCTTCTAATTCTACCGCAATTGTAATAGTCTTACCTCAACATTCTCGGTACATTGGCTAACCCTAACTCACCTCCTTCCTCCTAGAGAGAGTCCCCATATTGGCATCCGCCCCCTTGCCAGTCTAGCAACTTTTTTCTCCTCCATGCTACAATGTACCCAAGCATTCGTCTTTCTTTTTTTGTTGGTTTTTTTTTTTTTTTTTGCTTTTCGAGACAGGGTTTCTCTGTATAGCCCTGGCTGTCCTGGAACTCTCTCTGTAGACCAGGCTGGCCTCTGCCTCCCAAATGCTGGGATTAAAGGCGTGCACCAGCATTCGTCTTTCTTGATTGACACTCTTGTAGTAGAAATCATCCTCCAGTAACTTTCTGAGGGTTAACATGAGGTAAATGTTTTGAAATTGTGCATGTCTGACATATGATAGCATTCTGTCCTTAGGACTGATTCTGGTTTGGTCACGTAAAGAATTACAGACCAACAATAATTTCTGTAGTTTGGAGGATACTATTCCTCTTGATTCTAGTATAGCTATTTTTGAAAAGTCGGGTTGGATGGTGGTAGCATATGCCTTTAATCCCAGTACTTAGGAGACAGAGGCAGGAGGATTTCTGAGTTTGAGACCACCCTGATCTACAGAGCAAGTTCCAGGTCAGCCAAAACTACACAGAAAGACCCTGTCTTAAAAACAAACAAACACAAACACACACACACATACACAGAGTCTACTCCCATGCCTTTGTATATGACCTTAGTTTTTGTCTCTGAAAACTTTTGGGGTCCTTCCCCAGCTTTCTGAAATCCTGCTAGAAGAGGCATTGACTGGTACATCTGTTATCATCCACCATGCTAAATCCTGGTTGATTTTCTTTGATGGTTCCCCTGACCAGTCACTGTTTAGCCTTCTATTACTATTAATAATGACGTGTGTGATACACCTTTCTTACCACTACTCTCACTTTTGTATCTTTTGTTTCTAAGTCCTACTTTTAAAAACTTCTCCTTAACTTTATTTTCAAACATTTCTACTGAGTTTTAGAGTTCTGAGGGCAACACTTAGAAAGTTCTTTATGAACACACCTTAATCCTCTTCAAGAACTAACTAGCTTCCCTTCGTTCTGAGAATATGATTCTTTTTACCCATATTCCCTCTCCCTGCATTATCTATTTTATTACAATATCTTTCCATTTTCTTCCTTCTTCCTTGTTAACTGTCTCCATTTTCTTCCTGACTCTCTCCCAGAATTCTAGGTGTCTTCTAGTATCTCTTCCCTCCACAAACACATAGCCATCAGCTTTCTCCCAACTTCTTTTGTCCACTACAACCTAGTTCACAAATTTAAAAAATGTCTTGACATTCCTTTGTCTCCTCTTTATGTATATGTATCCCGGAAAGTTTTTGACTTTTTAAATCCCTTTCCATTGTTTTAATGAGATTTCAGGAAATACTTATAGACTCAAAGTAAATTCAGACTATGAGCTTCTGTCCTTACCAAAAAACGCAAAAATTTTACTAATGGAGTAATATTTAATGCCATGAAGTGCTCTCAAGAAGGGCATGACACAAAGGGTCACCAGCAACATGATTCTTGTTAACTTCAGTTAATATTTTACATAGGTTCACATGTACTAAATGACTTGAAATGTTCATGTCTGTCCTTTCAATCTAGGAAGGACGTAAAATCCCGTATGTTGTGACAGTTACAGTGGGATTCTGACTATTGCACACATCATAGCAAGGGGGAAGGAAAGACTCCACGGAGAAGGAACTGCAGAACTAGATGAAAATGACCAGCATCCTTCCTCTCCCCAAATTACACTAGATCCTCCACATCTACTGTGTCACATGGGCTGCTCACCTTTTGAAAACAGATTTTAAAAAATCTTTTTGAAAAACACAGGCTAAGAAAGAAGCTGGTGGGCTGGGGACATAGTTCAGTGGTACAGCACTCAACCGGCACCCCTGAGGCCCTGGGTTCAACACCCGCCCCCCAACCCGCCCCATCAAAATAAAAGGGGAGGCTATTACTTTACTAATTAAGTCCAAGCACTGTAAAGGATTTCTGGATAGTACTAAGTTGTAGGTATTTTAGAATTTCTACTCAGCTTTAAGAACGCTCTATGTTCTCTGGTGGGATTACCTCACAGCAGTCTGTGCATCTTCTCTAAACATGCCTACACGCCCTCTTCCCCTTGGCAAAAAAAAAAAAAAAAAAAAAAAAAAAGGCAAGACTTTCACTTAGTACTCCTCTTGATCCGATGCCCGGGAAGCTGAGGAGGAGGTAGGTCAATGCAGGAGTTTCCCTTCCTGCCTCCTTACCTGTTAGGTCACTCCCTCCTTTGAAAGCAAATATCTGATACTGATGGATTTGCCTGTTAGAAAAAGGCTTCTATCTCTAGAAAACTATAAACACTTAACTTTTTTAAAGTTTACTTGAGGGAGTGTACACATCTGGAAGTCAAAGTGTATGTTCCAGACTCAAAGTCAGGTTTTCAGGCTTGGCAGCAAGCACCTTTACCTACTGAGCTATCTGACAACTGACTACTCCCCCCAGGTTTGTTGAAGGGGGGTCTCTGCATAGCTCTGGCTGTACTGAAACTTGCTATGCAGCCCAAGCTGGCTGTGAACTCACAGAGATCTTCCTGCATTTGACTCCTGAGTGCCAGGAATAAAGGGGTGCACCACCACACAGGGCATTACAATCCTTTCTAAGTGCTCAGCTAATTGTTAACTTCACAGGCACTTGGGAGATGGATGGCATATGTACCCCTAAGTGAAATTCCCAGATATGTGTATGCTCCCTCAACCCAGACCCACTCAGAAAAGGAAGAGTAAGGGAGTGATAAGCCAGAAGCCCGAGCACCACTACTTGAAATCTCAGGACAGACATAATAACATGGCCCAAACTGTAAGCCAGAGGAGAATCTGACTACTTCATATAAACATTTGTTAATAAAAAATTAGAAGCCATGTATAGTGACTCAAATCCCAGCACTCAGGAGGCAAAGGCAGGAAGGAAAGCTGCTAGAAACTCGAAGCCAGCCTGGACTGTGCAGGCAATTCCAGACCAGCCTGGGTTATAGAGCAAAATCTTGTCTCACAAAAAGCAAGCAAACAAACAAGGAAAAGGTACTTTTAGGAGTGTTTGCGGAGCTTCAATCTGTGAGTCACTGTTTCTCTGTCTCGTCACAAAGACCAATGGTACCATATTAGCATGAGTCACAAGAACTGATTTGTCAAAGTAGCCCCAAAATAAAGACAGAGCTCTAAAATGCCTTAGCAACTATAACAACGCTAGTGGATGATCTCCAAAGATCTTTAAACTGGAAAGTAAAAGCCCTGTATGCTACTAACCCCAGCACTCAGGAGGCAGAGGCAGGTGGATCTGAGTTTAAGGGCAGCCTGGTCTACAGAGTAAGTTCCAGGACAGCCAAGACAGCCAGGGTTACAGAGAAAATCCTTGTCTCAAAAAACAAATTAATTAATTAATTAATTAATTAATTAATTGGAAAGTAAAGACTAGGCATGGTAACACTGTAATTCCAGTACTAAGTAGACTGAAGCAGGGTTGATTAAAAGTTCAAGGCCAGCCTAGGCAATACAGAACTGGCCTATCTCAAACTGGAAAGTACTTAAACAAATGTGAACTCTCTGAACCTCAATCCTTCTGAGAGAAAAATAATTATATAAAACCTAAATATTCCTATCTTTATTCTCGAGAATTTCACATATGTACCAATGAATTTTAGTTTTTGTCACTCCCTAACCATCTCTCTTATAACACGGCCCCCTCCCCCATGAATCCCTCTTCCCAACCAGCCTCCTCCTACCATCATGCTGACCGTGTGTGACCAGCTGAGTGAAGGTTATTACTGGAGTGTGGACGATTTATCAGTGAGTACAGCACTGAGAAAATGGCACCTCCCCTGAAACCATTAATGACAATCATCCCGTCCACAACAAAATGTTGGCTGGCCTGATCTTGTGCAGATCGCGACAGCTACAGTGGGGGGATGGGAAGACATCTTTCAGGACACATCCCCCACCCTCGGGCTCACACACTCTTCTGTCCATGATTCCGAGATGTTCTGAGCTTTGGAGAAGGTGATGGCGCATCACACACGCACGATCATTTACACTCAGCACTCTGACCAGCTAGAGGCTGCCTGCCACACTGACTGCTTCCCTCTGCACTAAGAAACTTCTCTAGAGCCATGCAGCACTGAGCTTACATGGTGGCCAGGAGCTGGCTATTGGTTCATTCTTTGAGATACTCTCAGAATGTAGCCCAGGTTTGCCCAGGATAGCATCAAATTCCTCATCTCAGCTTCCCAAGTACTGAATTATAGCCATGGCTGGGGGTTGGCTGGGGTGAGGCCGTCTCTCACTATAGCAGTAATCTCCCGCCTAAGCCTTCTGAGGGCTGGGACTACAGGTGGCATTAAATGTAATTTTTAATTAAAGACCATCCCAAAGAAAAAGCATGCAAAACTTTTAGGTTGCTGAAGTAGAAATTTTAAGTTTGTACTGTTTTGAGACTAAGGAGACATTAAGACATTCTGCATTAGCTTCCAATTCCTGACATTCTGTCACCACGGCCCAGAGCCACTGATGGCAGCACTCAGTTTCTTTACATTGCAAAGCACTCACTGTAAAGCAATAAAGCTGTTTCAAAATAAACTGTTAAGATTTCTAAACTGAACTAAGGAAAAAACAGACAAAGAAAAATACAAAGCACAGGTGACAATGACAAAGTGTTGAAAAGGAGCACCCGGAGGTGTGAGCCTCACTTGCCACACCAGATGGGACTCAGAGTTGTGAGAGCCCTGAAGCTCTGGGTTTTATCTCTAGCACCAGGAAGGCAGAGCAGGAAGACAGAGTTCAAGGCTAGCCCAAGGTACACAGTGAACTCCAGGATAAGGCCAGTTGAAGTATACAGAAAAATTGTGCGCACACATGTGTGTGTGTGTTTGTGTATGTGTGTGAGTGTGTGTGTGTGTGTGTGTAAGTGTGTGTGTGTGTGTGTGACAGAAAAACAGAAACAGACACAGAAGTCAGAAGCAGAGAGAGTTCAGGGCATGTTATTTGGGGCCTACTACCTGGACTACAATACAAGGCCCTGCTTGAAAACAAAACTTTTTGTTCTTGTTTTGTTCTGGTGCTAGAGATAAAACCCAGAGCTTCAAACTAGGCAAGTACTCTACCACTGGCTATATGCCTACCCTTGGAAGTAAGTGAAAGCATGTGTAAGTATCTTGTCTTCTTCATGTTTACAGCAGAACCAGATTTCTATGTCTGAGAATTTCAAAACCATGAAAATGAGCACTACCACTTCTCTGTGGATTAGTTTGCTCTGATTCTCAATTATGTAAGGACTACGTCTCTCTAATCGATGTCCCCAGTGCAGAGTGTTCTTGTTTACAGAGGACATCCAGGGATCCTGAGAGCTCATGAGTATAGGCACTTCTCATCAGGCTGACCGCCTGAGTTCAATCCTTGAAAGCCAATGGTAAAGAGAGAACCAACTCCCACAAGCTGTCCTCTGAGCTCTGCACACTTACTGTAGCATGTGCACACCCACACACATACACACAGAACAAGCAAATAAAAAAACTAGACAAGGTTGTAAAAGAACACCCAGAAGACACAAGGAAAGAGCACAGGAATATACAGTGAACAATTACATTCATGATGGTCCATGGTCCTAAAAACACTACATCACTGTCAATTACAAAAGTCACCATGTTGAAGTGCATGCTGTATTTCTTACCGACAAAATTAAATCCTCCATTGTTTTCCTGCTGTTTCGATGATGTACAGAAAGCTCTGTTATGCAATCTTCATCAAGGTGAGTCAACTACAAAACACAATTTCATATACTGTTGTTTGCAGGTATGTTCTTTTGGAAGTTAAAATCAGCACATCAACATTCCTATGACTCTTTTCTTTTTGCAGCGCTCAGACCCAAACCTACCACCTCACATTAGGTACAATCCCAGTAAGCCATGTGATAGTGTGTGACACACAGCAGAGCCACACTCATATTGAAGGTACAGCACACACCATAAGGTCAACACACTAAAACTTAAATTTCAATTAAGGGCAACTTATTCAATTAAGGACAATTACCAAGTCCTTAAGAACAAAATGACAGGAATGGCCTTGTCTGGGCTGGAAAACACTCAGAAGGTGGAATGTGAAGACAATCAAGAGGAACATGGCTTCCAAAGTAAGGCATTCTCTCCACAACAGCTCCAGAAGCAATGGTCTGCTTTCTGCTTCCAGCCCTCCTCTGCAGGGAAGTGGGGACAGCTGGGGTGCTCAGCCTCTTGTCACCTAAGCTTGTCTCCATGGGACCTCTCACTACTAAGCCAGGACAACCTGACAGCTAGCAGGCTGTGAGATTAGACAGAGCTTGGTTTTCACTGTGACATCACTTTATAACCATGTGGCCTTGAGTATGCCAGTACACCTCCCTGAGCCTGTTTTATCATCTATAAAAAACATGGTGCATGCCTTGCCATACATGTAACACAGGAATGCTCAAGTATAGCACTGAAACAGGCAAGGTCCTCAAAAAATGGCTATTTTTTACTAATATACACAATTCTAGTTCCTCTTTAATTTGATAACTTTCAGAAATTTAAATATTCTTGTTACAGACCACTCTTCCCCTCTAAATGAGCTACTTGGAATCAGATACAGCATGAAGGAGACATTTATTTGCCTTGCACAAGGCAGGGCAGTATCATGACCACCCTCAACTGCCACACACAAGTGACAGTGAGCTCCTGAGAAACTCATCCCACCTTTATGAATGAAGACAAACAGAAAGACGATGGCCTTTCTGTGGTCCAGTGTCTGTGTTCCTGTGTTCCTTAAAGACTGGATACTGACCCCTAATGACCAACCTGAGTGTTAAGAGGTTGAAGGTAAGATGAGGGGAGTCCATCCTTATGAACAGAGAGGCCCCAAGGCACCCTCCACGCCTTCTACTGTGGGAGGATGTCACATGTGAAGGAAGCAACCACAAACAGAAAAGCAAGTCATCCCCAGACACCATGCAGGCTGTGTCTGGAACTTCCCAGCCACCCAACGTATGGTGCTCCATCCTAGACAGACTGAGCAGATCAAGACAAACATATGCTATTGGCTGCGACCAGCAGAAACTCAAGCATTACTTAAAAAAAAAAAAAAAAGTGCAGACCATACAGGCTTATCCTAGTGGCACTGGAGAGTTCCAAGGTTCTTAGACATATATTCAATGTGTTGCTTTAGCTTTTGTGACTCTCAGAGTACAGATTCCTCATTTAGGATGACCTCAACCTCAAAAGCCCCAAACACTTCAACACTCAACTGGACATCTTCTTATTGGTATCACTGCTCAAGGAAGAAGAAAAATACTGAGTTCCTTCCATACACAAGCTACTCCCTAAGAAGGACATCCTTCTTGGCCAGGCATGATACCACCTATAATTCTAAAACTCAAGCGGTTAAGACCAGGGGATCAAGAGTTCGAGGCCAGACTAAGCTATGAACAAATTCAAGGTAGCATAGGCTACACAGGACTTTAACTTTCTGTGTATGAGTGTGCCTGAGTGTATGTGTGTGCACCACCTACGTCCTGGAACCCAAAGGGATCAGAAGAGTGTCAGACAACCCTGGAACTGGAGTTACAGATGGTTGTGAGTCACCATGTGTATGCTGGACACTGAACCCAGTCCTCTCCAACAGCAGTAAGATGCTGAGCCATCTCTCCAGCTTTGGGAGACCCTATATTTAAAAGAAAAAAGACAGGAATAGAACAAAAACAAAAAACCAGGTCTGGCAATATGGCATAGGAGGTAAAAACTCCTTCCACCAAACTCCATGGCCTGGGATTGATTGTGAGCGCCACAGGATAAAAGGAAAGAGCTGACTTCTCTGTCCTATTCTCTCTCTCTCTCTCTCTCTCTCTCTCTCATACTCTCTTACACACACACACATTCTCTCTCTCTCTTACACACACACACACACTCACACAAACGTAAAACAAAACCCCATGTTTTTAAAGGAAACATAAGCGCCCCGTTTTCCAGCCACCCTGCCCTGTGCATCTACCAAGTGCTATCACAGGAAAAGCAGGACAGGCATGAAGGAGGCACTGTGCTTTCTGCTGGACTCCTGAACTAGAATAAAAAGGACAGGGTGACAAAGGTCTGAGAAAGTCTCTCATTTCAGAGTCCTCCAGAGGGGCTCAATAGTTTGATAGTGCTCTGAATTCTCAGCTATGCGGACTCAGGTTAGGTTAAGGACAAAAATGCATGTCCAAAGGTAGCCAATTATTTTGGATTATCCGTGCCTGCTACATTTCCTGTTCACTAGGGCAGAAAATGAAACCGAATATAACTTCTATTTGATACAATACTAGGGTACTAGACCTGTGCATGAAAATAGCACGAGGAGATCATGCGGAGAATTATTACAGCATCTATGCCTTAAATATCCAAGTAAATCAGAATTATTTTTATAGTTCATTCTTGATAACACACACTGAAAGAAAAAAGCAAATCCTTCAAAAGGTGACAGCAATCCTCAGACCTCTTCTGTTTACAACCCATTTCACCAACCACAGCTCTGTGAGGAAGGAGAGCAATGAGTAAGCTGATGTGTAAAGGCAGACACAGGGACTCTAGAGACAGGACACGAACCAAAGTGCTGACTAGGAACGATGAGATGAGGACCATCTGCCCCACCCCACCCTATCCAGGCATTTTTGATTCCTGGCTCAGACATTTCTACCCCATCACAATTGTACCTGTACACAGTTCTGTTCCAGCAGACACCAGACATGGAATATGGCAGACAGGCATGATGCAGGCCCACGCTTAAATCAACTGACCTCCCAGGTCCTTTCCATGCCACAGCCCCTGTCTGAATTCAAATTCTGGCTCTCTACTCTATGCATACTGGCCACTCAACTGTGTTACTTCATGATAATGTACATCCTTTTGCTCCATCTGCAAAGAGGGCAATAATAGCCCCGATTCAGAGAGCTAGTACAAAGACCGAATGAGTTTTTAAAAAAGACTACAGAACAATGCTTTACTGAAAAGTACTATCCAAAGAATTCTACCCATAGTAAAATAGAGAGCCTGACTCTTACGGTATCACGTTAATGTAGAATTCAACAAATTTAAAAGCAGATTTGAAAAGGTTTGGGGCCTTGGGGAGGCCGGTGGTACCGGATCCCTGCCTGGAGCTGTAGTTACAGCCGTGAGCCACTACTTGACATGGGTGCTGGGATACAAGCTTGGGTTCTCTCTAAGAACAGTAAATATGTGCTCTTAACCACTGAGCAATGGTTTGTTCTTTTAAGACAGTGTCTCACATTGTAGCTATGGCTGGCCTAGAACTCACTAGGTAGCCCAGGCTTGCCTCAACTCATGGCAGTCCTCTTGCTTTGGCTTCCCAAGAAGAGCTAGGATCACAGCTATGCGTCCCATATCCAGATTAACAGTTAATTAACAGTTAATTGTTTTCTCTTCTTTTTTCCAAGATACACTATGTTTCCAAGACCAGCTTCAAATGTGTCATCGTCCTGCCCAGCTTCCCAAGGAGCTCAGATTATAGACCTGTGCCACCGCAGCTGACCAGCAACTATATTAAGATGTAAATAAAACTGTATGCCCTGGGAACACTCAAAATTATGTTTTACCTTATACTATGCCCCAAATTTAAAAACAAAGAACAGGAAGAAAACACACGAGACCTCTGATGTTTGTTTAAACGGGAGAGTGTCCTTAGGAGCACAGGTAGGAGGATCTGAAATTCCATGCCAGCCTTGGCTGCACAGCAAGTCTGAGGCCAGCCTGGGCTACATGACTGTGTCTCAAGAACAAACAATGAGACACATACTTCATTTTGGTGTCTGCTCTAACATGAATAGTAGTGTATTCTATCCTATCAGAGTCATGGCTCAAAAGACATGCAAGCCCTCTACACATGGAGAAATGATGACCCCCAATGGTTGAACACAGGCATTGGCACCCCCAATCTCCACCTCACAAGGAGCACATCAGTTTCCCTGTTCCTTCTGCTGACCTTTCTGACACTCACATGGTTCTTGGGCATTGGGAATCACTAGATTAGGTTGCATTTACTCAATAGAGATCCACTACATCATGGAGGGCCAAGGAGACTATGGATAAGAGTTATACTGAGAGCTAACCATCATAGGAAAAAGGGAGAGGGGGTTAGTTCAGCCTGTATGGCCCTAACATGGGGACAGGAATAGAGGCTGGAAGCAAAAGTCCACTTTTCTAAGACTAGGTAGCTACTAAGTATTTATATTCACTGATGTGATTATTCCAGGAAACAAATGCACCATTTGTCTACATGTAACATGTCTAAGACATAACTCTAAGCTACTCCAATCCATGTGCATGATATATGCCTCTACAGAAGTGGAGAACAGTCTTTATTACCTGAAAAGGCTATAAAGGCACTCCTCCCTTTTCTAACTACATATGTGGTGAAGCTGCATGTGTGCAAGCACATGCATGTGTATGTACACATGTGTATATGGTGTGTGTACAGGTGTGTGCATCACATGTGCCTGTGAGAACAGCAGAGGAGAATGTCATGTAAAGTAGACTCTTTAGAGTGTGGTCAGGCTGGAGAGATGGCTCAGCAGTTAAGAGCACTGGCTGCTCTTGCAGAGGTCCTGAGTTCAATTCCCAGCAACCACTGTATAGATGGTGGCTCACAACCATCTATAATGGGATCCAATGATCTCCTCTCACCAGAAGAGAATGACAGTGTACTAACATACATAGAGTGTGGTCTGCAGTCTCCTGAGGAGCTCCAGTGTCCACACCATTTTTATAACACTAGTGTTTCTCCCGTGTGTCCCCGGTGCTGACACTTGAGCTGTAGCACAACAACGAGTGAAAGCAGGGCTTCTGTAGAAATCATGGACTCGCAATTCCCCTAGTCAGTTTCAATTAAACCCTTGATGAAGCCAAGAAAAGAATTATGCTATTACATGTCAACATCATGCATGTGTGTGTTTATTATAAGATGAAAGTGTCAGACGTAACACCGTTGCGGTTGAGCAAAGACTATGTGACTGGGGTATAGCCTCAACAGCCATTTTAGTCACAGAATGTCACTCCTGGCTGGTTATTCAAATATGGGTATTTGAGAAATAAGTTGTTGAAGCTGAACAGAGTAAATTAACTGATGTCAAAAATGTGCCAGCATTGGAAAACCTGTACAACTCAGTGCACAAGTATTTTCCACACCAATGTAGGGTGGTACTTGGAGAAAGCAGCCATGAACAGCCTAGTGGGCTCTACGGGAGAATCCACAGCGCTCGTGATAGGACTCCACACTCCACCTTAAAAACAAAACAAGCCACCAAAGTGAGGGCTGGACAGACTGGTCTCGGTACCTTTACTCAGGATCAAGGTTCAGTTCCCAGCACCCACATGGTGGTTAACAACCATCTGCAACTCCAGTTCCAGGAGACTCCATGTCCCCTTCTGTCCTCCTTGGTCACATAAACTAAAACAAAGATTATTTTTTAAAGAAATGAACAAACATTAAGGAATTATCACAAACTATCTGAAAAGATCACTAAACTACTCTTCCTCCCCCTCTCTGTCTGGGTAGGGTGCATTTTCTAGACTATACAGGTTCTGAAAAGATTACTAAACTACTTACCCTCCCCCTCTCTGTCTGAGTAGGATGCATTTTCTAGACTATACAGGTTCTGAAAAG
Source organism: Grammomys surdaster (assembly GCF_004785775.1). Classification (NCBI taxonomy): domain Eukaryota; kingdom Metazoa; phylum Chordata; class Mammalia; order Rodentia; family Muridae; genus Grammomys; species Grammomys surdaster. The sequence goes on from NW_021604644.1 coordinate 4,872,351, forward strand.
ATTACTAAACTACTCCCCCTCCCCCTCTCTGTCTGGGTAGGGTGCATTTTCTAGACTATACAGGATCTGAAAAGATTACTAAACTACTCACCCTTCCCCTCTCTGTCCGGGTAGGGTGCATTTTCTAGACTATACAGGTATCCTCTAATAGACCAGACTCACAGAAGCTTGTAAGGACATCAACATGCCACTCCTTTGTCAGATTATTTTTAAACGATTTTTCTTCACAAAAATAAGTATTCATAATGGGTAACAGATTTATTGATTTTTTTTTTTCTTTAGAGATAGTCTCAGTGTATAGATCAGGGCTGTCCTCAAACTTGCAATCCTCCTGACTTAAGTGCTGGGATTATAGGCATGTGTCATTACACCCAACTATTACTGCTACTTTTTAATAGCTAATAAATAAATATTAAGGGTGCAAAACATTTCTCAGTCTTAGATGTCTGAAAACTAATGTAATTTCATAAATCTGGAAAGCAGAACAAGTTGAACCTATTTCTACAAATGACTAAATAGGCTAAACAGATTTGAATGGCGTTAAATAACTCCGTCAGGACTCCATCCATTAGCAGCCAGGCCTTGGTGGCACAGGCCTTTAATCCTAACTCTGGGGAAGCAGAGGCAGATGCAGATAGATCTCTTAGTTCAAGGCCAGCCTAGTCCTCAGAATAAGTTCCAGGACAGCTACAACTACACAGAGAAATCAAAACAACAACAACAATAAAGACTCCAGAGCATGCCAGGCGGTGGTGGCGCACACCTTTAATCCCAGCACTTGGGAGGCAGAGGCAGGCAGATTTCTGAGTTCGAGAGTTCAAGGCTAGCCTGGTCTTCAGAGTGAGTTCCAGGACAGCCAGGGCTACACAGAGAAACCCTGTCTTCAAAAAAATAAACAAACCCCCCCAAACCCCCCCCCCAAAAAAAAAGACTCCCGAGCACTGTTCACAATCCTGACTGCACATGGAAAACACCCGGGAACTTTAAAAAGTACTCATTAAGTATACAGAATGAAAAAAGAACTGCTGGCAGTGAGTATTGGAATTAGACACAGGTGTCACTATTCCCAGCCAGGACCTGCTTTTTAAGGTTCCAGGTGATATACATTCAGTACAGGTTGGGCAGCCACTCACTGGCCCAGAGAGTGACAGGCAGTATAGGACTGGGTGTAAGTCTCCCACTCACTGGCCCAGAGACTGACAGGCCCAGAGACTGGGCTGTAGGTCTCCCACCGTCAGTCCAGCTAAGTCTGCAAATACATTTTCTCTCATATTTAGAGCACAGCATTGCAGCATCGAACTCACACAAACTTCTGAAAACAAACCACTGGGTTTCATGGTACTTACAGGAGTCTTGCTTTGCCACTCAACGGGACAGCTGTAATCTTGCATGATCCAGGGATGGTTCAAGAGATTTTTCATAGAAATTCGTTTCTTTGGGTCCACCTAGTGGCCATTGAAGTACATTTCAAACAGAGACTACAACACCTTTCTCCTGAGAACTCAAAATGCACCAGAACAGATGTAAATGTTATTATCACAAACGTTATCATCACGCTGTCAAAGACCTTAAAATGGCCTTGGGATGAATTCTTTTAAAAAGGCAATTGAGGCAAGAAAACTATAGCAACCAACACAGGCCTACAAGATAACTGTTTAACAAACACGAACTTCATTGGTATGGACATTATTCATGAAGTTCAGTCGATCTATTGTATGATGTAATAGTCTTTTTGCTGGAAAACCTATTCATGGGAAATATTCACCACTTTAGTATTCAAGTAAACGCAACGCAGGGCATTCACACTGAATATGCAATCTCTACTTCCGAGTCACTCACAATCACATAGAACAAGCTGAAAAGCACACCTTTCGCTTCCATTTGTGATGTTCAGATGTGAGGAGAGAAAAATTAATCAACAAAGATTAAGTCTGGAGTCTAGAAGAAAGGCCAAGGCATTTTTCAATCTCACTGTGGAGATTTGGTGGTCTGGCTCTACTTAATCAAAGTGGGTGAGCTTGAGGTACATTTTAAATTAAAGGTAAAGACGGCTTAATCGATGGAAAACTGGAAGATATTCAGGTAACATAGTAAGTAAAATAATTCACTAATAATACACTCATTTTCCAAGCATTTCCAACTCATTGTATCTAAAATACACCACAGAGCAGTAAAGTAGGCTCAGACATGCCCCTTTCATTTTTTAGATCACAACAGTTTAGGACGTAAGCCTACTACTGACTGATTAATAGGATGAATACCTAGACTTTCACCTTCATCCCATCAGAATCATTCTCAAAGTGGCCCCAAAACATCAGCATCAGCACCAGCACCATTCAGGAGCCTTTTGGAAATCCAAATGTTTGGTCCTGCCCCAGATCTGTTAGATCAGACAAATGGAATGGGGCCCACTAAGCTGTGCTTTAACAATTCCACCTGGCAACTCTGACACATGGTGACATTTGAAAAGCACTCTACTAGATCACAGGCCATAGACCACACATCAGTTCATCCAAGCATTTGCTGAGTAGCTTCCATATGCCTAAATGCAAGAGCTAGAAAAAACAGAATGACTGCTGAATGAATGAATGAATGAATGAATGCATAAATAAATGTGAAAAAAGGCACATCATCAAAGACGGGCACAGTCTAGAGAAACTGTGTTTACAACATAATTAGTAGAGGTTCTCAGAGAGAACAAGATACATGATGAATGGAATCCTTTTTAAGCTCACAGGTAACAACAAATGCAGCAGTTCCACAGATATTAAAAGTTAAATCAAACAATTACAATGAATTTCTATTACTTAAAAATAAATAACAAAGTTTACCTGAAGCATCTGCTGGAGAAGCAGAATGCTACTGGGAGAGAGCCACTTAGGAACTTCATATTTCCCTCTCTACAAAAAAGCAAAGAAAACATTAAGACTTAGGTCCAACCCACCTGGCTGATAGCCTAAGGTAATGAGATGCTAGGGTTTGCTTCTCTAATCAACTACAAGATTTAGTCAACACTAAGAACAACTCTGAGCTCTTGCTAAAAAGAACAAAATCCAGTAAATTAAATACCATCATCACCTCTAAATTATCCACATATCAGAAAAGGATTACAGCACTGAGACTGTAACAGATACACACACACACACACACACACACACACACGGCTTTGGAATCCATACCATGATTACATGAACAGCAAGGAGAATACCTCACTCATTTTATATTACCAAAGCAAAGTGGAGTTGATCATCTCAGAGCAATTATCAGCTGACACAAAGAAGCAACAGCAAAATATATTTGATAGCAGGACATGTGGTTAAAGTAGATCACAGTGGCCAGGTGGTGGTGGTGCACATTTAATCCCAGCACTCAGGAGGCAGAGGAAGGCAGATCTCTGAGTTTGAGGCCAGCCTGGTCTACAGAGTGAGTTCCAGGCTAGCCAGGGCTACACAAAGAAACCTGTCTCTAAAAACAGACAGACAGACAGACAGACAGACAGAGATCACAACGGACAGGGATGAGTCTGGTGGACGTTAGCTTGCCTAGCAAATGTTTAAAACCGTGGATTTGGTCCCCACTCCCCAAACAAAATACAAATGATACATGGGGCAGAGCTCTCAATCACTAAAGCAAACTGAAAAAAGTCAATTTTGGCCGGGCAGTGGTGGCGCACGCCTTTAATCCCAGCACTTGGGAGGCAGAGGCAGGCAGATTTCTGAGTTCGAGGCTAGCCTGGTCTAGAGAGTGAGTTCCAGGACAGCCAGGGCTACACAGAGAAACCCTGTCTCGAAAAAAAACAAAAAAACAAAAAAAAAAAGAAAAAAACCAATTTCTTTTTTAAGACATTATTATTCTGTGAGCATGCGCATGTGAATGCAGGCACATGTGTGCCACAAAGGATGTGGAGGTCAGAAAACAGCTCTGAGGAGTCAGCTCCCTCCTCTGCTCTACAGAGCTTCTTGGTTGGTGAACTCAGGTCATCAGGTCTGTGGGCCGCCTGCTTTCACCCACTGAGCCATCTAAAAGCATTTTCTGAGGCAGGTATTTTTAAGGGAATGGAAGACACTAAGGCAAGAGATGCTCACAACCTGGTTAACATTTATCATCAGTATAGTTGATGAATAACTGGTCACTGTATCATCAACCAAAGACAAAGCCAGGAGGTTGTTAAACCTTAACTCGGGCCAGGATACCTTTTGATGGAACCTACCACAAACATACTCTTTCCCATCTCTGGGGAAATGATACAATAATTTCTTAGAGCAGAAATCAGATTTTGTATTGATGCTAGAATAACAAGATAATTATTTGAGAAAACCTAAATAAAGTTGAATGTGTTAATTCATAGCATGCATGAAAACTAACTTCACCCAAATTAAATGCAAATACAAAATCCTAAAAATACTTTAAAAAAAAAAAAAAGGGGGAGAAAGCAAGGGAAATTGCTTTTAGAATTTTTCCAGACATGACTGCAAAACCAAAAACTGTAAGACTATCACCACAAAATAAACACATTACATTTCTGAACAGCAAAACACTAACAAGATTAGCAGCCATCAGGGAAAAACCTTTCCTGCCTAAATGAAAGAATACTACATACACTTAATCACACAAAAAGGGCTGCGAGTCACTGGGGTACCAGCACCGCAGCCCCTCTCACAACCTCCCACCCCGCCCTTCACCCCCAGGGAGTAGTGGAAGCATTGCCAACTGTCAACTCCTAACTACTCTTCCTTTCAATCCACATGCAACTCATCAGCATCCTGGCTGTGCTCACAACATCCCCAGCATCCTCATCTGTGCCATGAATGCCTCTTGTGGCACACTGCAAGAGGCTGCTAACTGGTCATCCAGACTGCATCCCTGTGGCCTAGAGTCTAGTCTTCACTCACTACCTCTTACATTCTTTTCAAATAGTGGAACAAGTCATGGCATCCCACTACTCCAAGCCTCCTGCAAGTAGTGGCCCCCCATCTGGCGAAGGGTGGTCTGTTTCCTCTTGTCCATCTCACTTCCTGCTACCTCTCAAACTCATCTATTCTCTCTCTCTCTCTCTCTCTCTCTCTCTCTCTCTCTCTCTCCAAACTACAGTCACTAGTGAAAGCAGCCTACCTCAGGCCTCAGCACTCAGTTCCCTGTCTGTCGTGCCTATGCTGGGTACCAGGAGAGTGTACACATCAGTCTCCTCAGATCTCCACCTAAATGCCGGTGACGACTGGCCTGCCCTGCTCTTCCCATATTTACCACAGCATCCCACATCAGTATTTCCTGTTTGCTTTACAGCCCTTAGCTATATCCCATTACCACTATCAATTTATATTTATTCCATTCTGTTGACCTAGAACAGTGTCTGGTCCTAGTGTGTATAAGGTGCTCAATTCTTTTTTTTTTTTAACTAAAGGGAGGAATTAGACAAAAAGCATATATTCTTTAAAAAAAAAAACAGGTAAAGAATACTGAAATACTGATAAAACATTTTAAGTGGCCAATAAGCATGAAATTATGTTCAACTAATAGAAGAGGAACTTCGATATGGAGCTGTGGCTCCATGGTGGAGTTGCTGCCTAACATGCACAAGGCTGGGTCCAGTGCCCAGCTCGGTGTAAACCAGGAGTGGCACTCCTTGAGCCAGGAAAGCAGTTCAAGGTTAGCCTACACTACACAGCAGGTCCTAGGTCAGCCTAGACTACACGAGATCAGTCTCAAAACCCAAACAGCAGTGGGTGAGATGCCTCAGTAGATGAAGGCACTAGCCACACATGCTGGGCAACCCGAATTCAACCCCAGACCCACACTGAGAAAACCTTTATGTGGTGCTGCATCTGCTACCCCAGCACTCCTTCAAGGACACAGGCAGCAAACTGTCCATCTGCCTGCCTCTCATAAATTTCAGCTTGCTCTTCCCAAGGTCCCACAGAGAGAAGAAATGGACCCGCCTACCTGCTTATCGGATGGTCATAGCCTACCTGAGTCCCTGAGCAGACCTTGCTCCTCTGCCAGGCCTTTCACTGTACAGACTCTGTGTTCTGGGAGATCCCCCATGCTGACTGCTGGAGGCTTCTGCTTACTCCCTGACCCCCTCTACACTGAACTGTGCCCACCTTCAACTGTGAGAGAGCAGATCTCAATCGTGTCAAGTCTTTTATTCCACAAGCACTAAGCAACTCCCACAGCTTCCGGCAGGTTTCAGCTTCTCAGGTGCCACTCTCCCACCAGCCTCTCTTTGCAAGGAAGAGTCTGGTTCCAGGCTCCCAGCTTTTCTGGTACTCAAATATAGACTCAACTACCAAAGTAAAAGAAATATTATGCCCTTAAACTAACACTCAAAAGGGGGAAAAAAAGGAAGAAAGAAAAAGGAAACCAAACTCCTAGCTAAAGGTAGGAATACTCTACAGTATCTGTGCCACTACACCCAGCACGAGAAACTTTCAGCAGAAGCCTGTGCTCTGCTGGAGTGTTCAGGACAGGGGATACTCCTGGCCTCTAGTAAGCACAGGTCATAATGCTCTGTACACCCCTGTGCTCGGCGCTTCACCACCTACAGCAAAGAATGAGCTAGTTCCAAATAGCAAGAACAGAGCCACGGTTGAGAAAACTGTTACAGCACAAAACACTTTTTGAAGGCTAGAAAAGGATCAAAGGGAGATGCAGCACCTTCTGCAATGTTTATACATCAGCCCAAGGAAGCCCACAAGTACACAGAGGGGTGATTTAAATTGTAAGATATACATCCAAAGACTAAACAGAGACGACCTCAGGGAACGGTGCTGCCAGGAAGGGCATCTCCACAGAAGGCCCCTGTGCCGGCCAAGGCTGTGTCCCTTAGTCCTGCTTCTTTATTTAAAGGGTGATACCTTGCAAATGAAAGCAAGAGCAATAGTGGGTGAAGTCAAGTGGAAGGAGAGGAAGATCTCTGGGCTAAGCGTAATCCTGGGAATTCTAGCAGCCTTGAATTGTGCATTTTTCACACGGTGCTAAGAAAGGCAGGTAGTCTCTCCAACACACAGTGACAGCACCACAGTCAGTTCTACAAAGTTATAAAAATGGAATCTCCTAAAGAAACAACTTTACATTTCCTTTAAATTTGAAAGTAACAATTGGTAAGCATTTTTGCCTTCAGACTATCCAACTTTGACTTCTAAATTACATAGACTACCCTAGTATTTGTGTACCAGAACTGAAGTATGGTCATGCTTGTCTTCAAATACAGTGATAGCAAATGAATAGGTGACTTTAATAAGATTAATTCACAATCTCTAAGTGATCATGCTGAAAATTAATTTTGGGGTTTTGTTAAAATAGCCAACAAATGCAAAAGATAAACGAAGGCTGCCTCTTAAATAAGTTACACAGTGTGTCAAATATTGCTGAGGTTTTCAGTCAAGCCAAGAAGTGAAGGTTGTACTAGTCCCAAGCGAGAATATTTAGAACATTCTAGGAAGTTACATACTGTATGCAAGTGATACGACACCTTAATTAGATTCAACCAGCAGACTGTATTACACTGCGACTCGGAACAATAGTTCTGAGCCAAGATTACAATAAATTTCAAAATCTATAATGTGTGAAATTAAATTCCACAATAATGCATAAAAATCCTAATTTGAATCAATTTTCAACTTGCAAATACATGAAAAACTAAAAAATAAAATTCAAAGTAGGAGAAACAAAAAATACACAGTATTAGTAAATAATATTAATTAGGAAGGGCAAACCTCTCACAAACAAGAATTAGACATGTTCTACCATTCATGCAATCGCAAAGGCACTCGATTTGCCCAAAAATAAAACCTTGGATTTTACTATCAAGGCAGAACACTTTCATATTATTTTAACGTAAGTTCCAGCTCCCAAAAGATTTATTCAAGATCCACTAGTGCACTCAAATAAATATACTAATTAAACAATATTAATAATATATCAATGACACATCTGTCATGAGTGTGAATTTGCAGGAAAGGAAACAGTATAGTAGTTTAAGGTCTAGACAGGCAAAAGCACAGCGCTCCTCATGGGAAAGTCCTAAATCAAGAACAGCATGGACCTAACAGAGCTCAGCTTCAGCGGTCTATGAACGCTCCCTTATCTTATCAAGTCTTGTCTGCGTGGCTTAGATAACAACTTAAAACTGAATATGCAAACACTCAGGTGACTCTGTACTGTTCAGTGTATCTTTCCTGCTACCTTGTTCTTTTATTAAATGCAAATGAGGTGTGCACATGAGCTATCTGCCTCAACATGCAGCCTGGCACCAAGGCTGGTGATTTTGATGACCCACTGAGCTGTTCTTTCCACAATGGCTTTGGGGTTCCTGGAGAAAAAACTGAGTAATCTCAACACAGTAAGATTCCAGCTCCCTCAAGCCACTGGCCAGGAACACTTGGAAAACAATAGGAAAGCAAGTGCTTTGAGCACCCGCTTCCAGCACTATGCGCACGCAGACACAGACCCTGAACATCCTCCATACCTGGCTGCAGCTCTGCTTGGTTCTGCCAGCTGTGATCTCTTTGACACTCTTGGGCTTCACAAAAGGTCTGAGGACAGCCAGGTCTCAAAAACAATACCAACAAAAAGTTCCCTGTTTCTGAAAACAAGGTCTCATGAAGCCCAGGCTGGCCTTAACCTTTTTACTGAGTATGATATATATTATATGACATATATTATGACACATATGATATCATATATGAGATATGAGATATAATACATTTAGTATTTACTCAAAAAGTTTAACAAGCTATAAGTTGAAAGTGATATCATATATGATATGACATATATCAGACAGAGAGAGAGAGAGAGAGAGAGAAAAAATGTGTACCTTGGTAAGTTTTCAAAAACTGAATAGCCGGGCGGTGGTGGCGCACGCCTTTAATCCCAGCACTTGGGAGGCAGAGGCAGGCGGATTTCTGAGTTCGAGGCCAGCCTGGCCTACAGAGTGAGTTCCAGGACAGCCAGGACTACACAGAGAAACCCTGTCTTGAAAAAAACTAAAAAAATAAATAAAAAAAAAAAAAAACTGAATACAAAAAGTGTGACCAATATTCAGATCAAGAAAAAGCAGGCTCCAGCTACTTTCCCCTTAACCATGGCCAAACAATAGCTATAGTCTTATCTTCTAACAGCCTGGAACATATTTGCCTCTTGGTACTTTTATACATGCAAACACATAATAAAAGCAGCACAAACAGCTTTAATTTCTTCTGAAATTCTGCACCCATAATACTCACCATTATCTTCTTGTACAAAGCCATGACATTATCATCATCAAATGGCAGAAATCCACACATAAGCACATACAGGAGGATGCCCATGCTCCAAACATCTGCCTAAGAGGAAGGAAAAAACATAACATAAAACACATTTCAAAAAGGCAGGACACCTAAAAGAGAATCACAGAATCGTTCTCCTGACTGAACACAAAGCCCGGAAAGGAAGATTTGTCCAAAGTCACTGACTCAATGGAAGACCTCCTGACTTTCAATTTCATATACTCCTCTAGCCACATACTAGTACTGACTCGAAATAATTCCCAGCTGGGCATGACGGTGCATTTGTTTAATCCCAGCACTAGGGAGGCAGAGGCTGGGCTGATCTCTGTGAGTTCAGGGCCAGCACACCTAAAAAGGTCCTGGAGCAAGTTCCAGGACAATCAGGACTCAGGACTACACAGAGAAACCCTGTCTCAAAAAGCCAAAACAAAACAAAACAAAACAAAAAAAAAAAAAAGGAAAAAAAGAATCCTCAAAGATCTAGAAACTAAGTCATAAAGAAAGAAAGACTTGATTCTCTAGTTCTCAAAGACCAGTTTAAGGCTGCCAGAGGCTAAGGCTACATGGAAGGATGTGTAAACATTCAGAGAGATGTCAAAAACAAGTCTGAAAACTTCCTGTTAATCTGAAAATGCAGGGCTGGAGAGATAGTTCAGCAGTTAAGGGCAATGACTGCTCTTCCAGAGGACCTGAGTTCAATTCCCAGCAAACACATGGTGGCTCACAACCATCTGTGATGAGATCTGATGCCCCCTTCTGGTGTGTCTGAAGATAGCTACAGTATACTCACAATACATACATACATACATACATACATACATACATACATA
>NW_021604644.1:4882546-4891926 GCF_004785775.1 Grammomys surdaster
CTGTGTAGTCCTGGCTATCCTGGAACTCACTCTGTAGACCAGGCTGGCCTTGAACTCAGAAATCCACCTGCCTCTGCCTCCCAAGTTCTGGGATTAAAGGTGTGCGCCACCACTACCCGGCATGAAGAAATCTTAACAAAATTCAATGGTTGACTTTTCAAATATATAGGCTAGCAATTAGCACAACAGCACTACAAATTCAGAAAGAACTATAACTCTGAGATTTCCTTGAGTCCCGAGCAATAGCTATTTATTCAAGTAAGACTTGGCTTTAAACAACGATGATGCCACATTATTAATCACGGCTCCTGTAGTGGCTAAACTTGGCTGTTGACTTTACCACATCTAGAATCAACTAAAACCACGGTACTGATCTGCTTTATTACATATTTCAGGTGGGAAGGGCCACCTTCCAATAGCAGTCCACACAGAAGGACATGGAAGAATGAAACTATTGCTGTTTCACTCTCACTGGCAAGTCTGTCTATCCTCCTATCTTGGTTGTTACCATATCCACTGTTGTCAGGATTCCAATGAAGACTGAAAACAGCAGCTCTCTAGGAATCCTCTCAGATGCCAGCACCAGATTGGGACTGCAAAGACATCCAGCCTCATAGACTGAACAAGTACTAGCTTCTTGGCCTTTTTGTTGTGAGACAGCCATTATCAGAATATCTGGACTACAATCTATAAATCAGCTTAATAAATCTGTATTTTTCTTGCATTCTATAAGTTCTGTTCCTTTAGAGAACACTAACACAGCTTCCTTGCTGGGAACAGCCCAACAACAGAGTGCCTAACTGAAAGTCACAGCCTCCACCCTCATTCATCCTTGGGAAGTCTGTAAGGGAGAAGGCTGCATTTCTGACAAAGAAAAGTAGAAGAGAAAACAGTTACACAATGCGGGCAGCCTCACCTATCTAGGTGTACACATGCACTAGATCTAAAGCCAGCTGATGCAGAGCTGTCTACTGAATCACACCAAAGCCCCAGCCAGGACTCCATGATGTCTGAAGTCAACAGCTTGCCCTTCAAGTCAACAGGTGATTTGCATTCCAAGTTGTAGATTAGAAGTTAAGCATTTATGCCTGAGAGATGCAAACAATTCATTAAGTTCTGGCAATGCAGGAAGTGAACACAGCCTTGCCAAGTACCATGAGAGGTCAAAACAGATTACGTTTGAAATTGAACTAAAAGATGAAAAAGGTATAGTAATGTTTCCATACAAATCTACCACACCTACTGGAAAGAAACTAGACTTTCGGGTTACCTCATCAAGCATCTCACTTAGCTGATTCAAACAAGATGAGAGAACACACTAAGTAACTAAAATCATAAGCCAAAGTAAATGTAAATAAATCTATCAATTGGCAATAAGACAAAAAGAACTGGGGGAAGAAAGCATGCTGAAACACTTCCCATTAGAATCTGTGAGAACCTCAGAGAGCCCACCACGGAACATGCCCTGTGCAGGCAAACACCAGAATTACCTCAACTGCTTACTCCACAACTTAAACAACCAGACCAAAATCTCTAAGGCCTGAGGTTCTGCATCTTTCAAGGATGTCCGAGGACTCCTTGGTACAGTTCTTAAGATATTACTGTACAAGGACAGTCAAACTCCCATGGACAAAGGTAAGAACCCCGGAACCCATTGGCACCTTGCACATGCTTATAAAGTCCAGCTCCAAGGACAGCAGACAGAACAACTGCTGTGGACTGTTGGCTTCCAGCCTAGTCAAGAAAATGTGATCCCCAGTTTCAGGGAATGCCCTGCCATGCACAACACACATCTTTTTTAAAAAGCAAATCTGTATATAGTCACACACACGCTACAACACAGATAAACCTAGAAGGCATGTTGAGAAATAAAGGAGAGTCACAAAAAAAAATTATTAAAATTATATCTAACACAGAATAACCAAATTCAGAGACAGAGAGAATGGGACAAAAGCCAAAGAGATTAGCGGGAATGGGGAGGTATTGTTCAGTAAGCGCTGAGTTTTAGCTGTACAAGTAAAGAGAACTATAGAGCTTCAGTGTACAACAATGTGACCAGACGTAACAAACTGAATTGCAATCAGTTACTATGGTAGATTTTATGTTATCTGCATTTTTCCAAAGCTAAAATTAAACAGGGGGTGGAGGTGGGGATGACAAGCTACGGGGATATAGTCCAGCATGCATGAAGCCCTCAACTAGATCCCGGCACCACATAAACTAAATGTGATGGCACATGTTTGTCATTCCAAAACTTGGAAAGTAGAGACAAGATCAGAAGTTCAAAGTCATCCTTGGCTATATAATAAGTTCACAGCCTGAGATTATATAAGACTGTGTTTCTTTTCTTTTCTTTTTTTTTTTTTTGGTTTTTCGAGACAGGGTTTCTCTGAGTAGCCCTGGCTGTCCTGGAACTCACTCTGTAGACCAGGCTAGCCTCGAACTCTCGAACTCAGAAATCCGCCTGCCTCTGCCTCCCAAGTGCTGGGATTAAAGGCGTGCGCCACCACCGCCCGGCTCTTTTCTTTTCTTTTAAGGCTTTTTTTAGAGACAAGTTTTCTCTGTGTAGCCCTGGCTGTGAGTCACCACTGCCCGGCTGTGTTTCAATAAGCCAGATATTGTGGTACATACCTTTAATTCCAGCACTCAGAAGGCAAGGGATCTCTGGGAATCCAGCCTGATTTACATTATGAGTTTTGGGCCAACTAAAGCTACAGTATGATAGTCTGTCTCAGAAAAAAAAAAAGTTGAAGAAAACCTACGTTTTCCAGATAAAAAAGAACTCAAGCCGGGCGGTGGTGGCGCACGCCTTTAATCCCAGCACTTGGGAGGCAGAGGCAGGCCAATTTCTGAGTTCAAGAGTTCGAGGCTAGCCTGGTCTACAGAGTGAGTTCCAAGACAGCCAGGGCTACACAGAGAAACCCTGTCTGGAAAAACCAAACCAAAAAAAAAAAAAAAAAACCTCAAGAGGACCAGCAAAAAGGATCAGCTGGTAAAGAAGCTTGTTGCCAAGGGTAACATCATAATTTCAATTCTCAGGACCCTTATAGTGAAAGGAGAAAACCAATTCCCATAAACTATCCTGCTGGCCTTTATCTGCATGCACACATACATATATACATACATACATGTAAATAGACCTAAAAAATACAGTAACCAATATAATAAAGCTATAAAGATGAATGGTACAAGCAACACATTTTAGAGAATCGGTAGCATAATGGCTTAAATCTGTAATTCCAGCACTGGGGGGATGAGGCAACAACACCCAAAAACTCTACATTTCAGTCCAGCAGAGGATCCAAAATGGGTTTCACTCTGTGAATAAACACCTTTCCAAGCAGGTCTGTGGATATGAGTTTAGATTCCCCAGAACCACATAAAAGCTAGGCAGTGTGACTTCTACACCTAGCCCAGAAGTCAAAGACAGCTTCCCTTCCCACCCTGACTACCCAAACTAGCCGGAACTAGAGAACTCCAGGGTTCAGTAAGAGACATTGCTTCAATAATGTACAAACTATCAAATCTACACACATAAATATATGAACACCTATATAACACAGCACAGACACACGAAAATCATCCTTCACAGGAGGACCTCAGGTTTCCAACTGAAAACTCAGCAAGATCCTGTCTCAAAATTACAAAGAAAAAAAATCAACAATAGAACTAAAGAGAAAGTGATTTAGTCAGTGATATAGTGTTAACATATTCAAGGCCCTAAGTTCAATATCCAGTAAAATACACATAGATAAAGCTACAGGCAGCACTTTAGTTACTACCCAGCCTGCTGTCCTCTGGCAGCATACTCAATAAACTATTCTTCCAAAATAAATAAACATTTTCCCTGGCATTGTCAAGTCTTGCAGAGGAAGTGCCCCAAAGTGCATTCAAGATTCTGTTTCGCCAGGCAGTGGTGGCACACGCCTTTAATCCCAGCACTTGGGAGGCAGAGGCAGGTGGATTTCTGAGTTCGAGGCCAGTCTGGTCTACAGAGTGAGTTCCAGGACAGCCCGGACTATACAGAGAAACCCTGTCTCAAAAAACAACAACAAAAAATAACAACAACAACAAAAAATTCTATTTCATCCTACCCCACCACCATGGCCAAAGAAGGCACGGCTGCTGAAGGTGTAAAGGACAGCTTTACAAGAGGTACTTAATACGCTCAACCATAAAATCCTCGCATGATTCACGAAACTGAAAGCCTTAGGCAAGCTCCAAGCACATCTTTTCCAATTGTGTGTTTCCAATTGTGTATGTATATGTATGTTTATCAGGTTGTATGTATGTATATCAGTATGATAGAGTCCCTTTGTGCTGGGCACCTAAAGTTGACACAACAAGCTAAAGAGGTAGGCCTCTATGTGTGCAGCTATCAAGGAGGATGCCCTCCCCGACCCTCTCTATCCCAGCCCCAGCCCAGCCCCACCCCATAAAGTGACTGGTTGCAGCCTGTAGTGGGTACAGACTGTGGCAAAGAATCTCAGGCCAAGAGCTCATGGAAGACCACTTCAAATGCAAGAAATGAACAAATTAAAATTTTGGCTGGGCCGGGCAGTGGTGGTGCACACCTTTAATCCCAGCACTTGGGAGGCAGAGGCAGGCGGATTTCTGAGTTCGAGGCCAGCCTGGTCTACAGAGTGAGTTCCAGGACAGCCAGGGCTATACAGAGAAACCCTGTCTCGAAAAATCAAAAATAGATAGATAGATAGATAGATAGATAGATAGATAGATAGATGAACAAAAATAGGCTGGCAAAATGACTCAGCAGGGAAAGGCTCTCCAAAGGCGCTTGCTTGGTCACCAAGCCTGACAACCGAGTGCAATGCCTGGAACCCGAACAGTGGGGGAGAGAGCTAACTCCAGAAGTTATCCTCCGACACCCATATGTACACTGGGGCATGTGCTGCCCCCAAGATACACACAAAAAAAAAGATGTCATAGTTTTTAAAGAGATAATATATTAAAAAAATACAATATACACAAATACTTAATTAAAAAGGAATATGATATCCAGGTCACATTCATATGTTTTTAAAAGGATGTACATAAAACTGCATGGAGAAAGAATAAAGCAAATAGGGAAAAATATAAATAATTACAAATTTAAATAAAAACATACCAAATTTCTTAATTCTATTTTTGTACAATGCTTTAAATTTAGATCAAAATGAAGTCACTAAAAATACACAAAGTCTATTCCTGTTTCAGATTAAGTAGGCTGGTATTTCCAAAGTTTCTCCCACATAGCACGTATCCCCAGAGACGTTCCATGAGAAATGTGGGTGCTGCAGGTAAAGCAGGCTGAGCCCAGCTGCCACCTGTGCTATTCCCTAGAGGTCACCCTGTACCAGACTGTAGGGAGACAGGAGGCCTCAGCCCCACAGTTCCTGAGCTCTCACCACTCGTGTTCTGTTTCTTTTTTTTTCTTTTCTTTTTTTTTTTTTTGGTTTTTCGAGACAGGGTTTCTCTGTATAGCCCGGGCTGTCCTGGAACTCACTCTGCAGACCAGGCTGGCCTCGAACTCAGAAATCCGCCTGCCTCTGCCTCCCAAGTGCTAGGATTAAAGGCGTGCGCCACCACCGCCCGGCCTCGTGTTCTGTTTCTTTATGACACTAACATCAGCAATACCTGAGCTGCAGAGAATGAGATAGCTGACTGAACTAAGAAGCTAGTGTAAGCTGGCTGTGGCAGCACACACCTTTAATCCCAGCAATCAGGAGGCAGAGGCAGGTGGATCTCTGTAAGTTTGAAGCCAGCCTGGTCTACAAAGCAAGTCAAAGACAGTCAGGGCTACACAAAGAAACCTTGTCTCAAAAAAAAACAAACAAACAAAAAAAAAAAAGTCAGCTATGCACGAAGGATTAGTTTTTCTCTGCATTAATTAATAAACATCTTGGAAAACTGAACACATCATCATAGCCTTGGACCCTACCTAACTGCCCTAACCAGTTCACACTATAGCCACTTTATACAAAAAGCAACCACAATGAGCACGACAGAAAGACATCAAACTAATCAGTAACAATTACCTCTGATCCAAGATACGATTTCCCTTGTATTAGTTCAGGTGCTGCATAAGCAAGGCTCCCACAGCATGTCTGTAGATGGTAGTCCTTGTTGCCCTATATAACATAAACACGAAACACCTGTAGTTATGGCCACTAAGAACAGTAAACCTCAGGTCAGGCATGCTGCTACACATTTGTAGTCCTAGCACTTGGGCAGTAGAAGCAAGATGATCAGGAGTTCAAAGTCAGACTCAGCTACATAAGACTAGTCACAGAAAACAAAAATAAACATTGAAAACATTAAACCTTGATAAATTCTCCCCTTTGAACTCAGAGAGGCTAGATTAAAAAAAAAATTGTCCCAAAACAATAGAAATTTTTGCAACTGTTCTTTGTATATACGCACATGTGCACATATCAACTGGGATTCTCTACTCTTCCAATTCCACTTGACTTCCATGAAGATCAGTCAAATCAATCGTATACTTCCCCAGATACTCATCTGCACAGTAATCAACCCCACATTTATCCAAGTAGCCATGATTCCCCACACCCAAGTATTCAAAGAATACCCACAGAATTCAAGCCCCTAGCTTTAACATCAAATCTTTGCCAATACAGAAGATCTTCCTTCTTGTTCACAGGAAGAAGTAACTGGTACATAGGAGAATGCATTGCTGATCTATTGTCTAGACTCTGTGATAAGACAAATCACCACCTTACCTGGTGATCTGTCAACCTCTCTTCTCTACCACAGAAACATAGACAGGCCTTATAAATATGAAGCTACTGCTGCATGCCTGTGCTGAGCTTTACAGGAGGCAAAGGACCCTAGACACCATAAGACTCTGTTTACAAATGAGTTGGGCGCTGGTGGCACAGTGAGAGCCCCACAGAACTGAGGCCATCTTTCCCAAACCATCCCATTTTCTTAGATGCTGTCTACATGAGTTGAATCTGTGGCAGCCATTACAAAAACAAAAAGCTAATGGAGTCTTCTACAAACATTCCCACTACCTCCTGTGGAGAATATAACTTATCTGCCAAAGGATAATCTTTATACATTTTTATATGTCTGTAAAAAAATCCTTTTAAACCTGCCTTCTGAATCATCTGCTTCCAGACACAAGCCCCCACTGGTAATCTCAGAATAGACATCAGTGGGAGAAGAATCAGAAAGAATCAGACATTGAAAACTGAAGAGACAAAATCTACTTCCCTCTGCACCTTGCTAGTTCTGAGGGGCAGGAACTAATCATGGGACTACAGAGGGCTGAGACGAGTCTGCAATTTCAACATTCTTAATGAGTACGGACAGCTCATTTCAGCAGTGCAATGCCATTATTAGAGAACCCAGAAGGAAGCCTCCAACAAGCAACCTCACAGGAGACCTGCCGGAGCGGCAGAGCTGAGAAGTTCAAAGTCACCTCAAAGAGAAGTTATGAGAACAACACCAGTACTCACCTACTTAATGCAAATCAGGGGAATCCTGAGCAGAACAACTGTAGAAGCCCATGGCCATCCACTTCCCCTCTTCTTTGACAAGGAAAGGGCATCACCTCAGCATCTAACTAATACTTAGATATCAACCATCTGGGTAACAAACTAGGTACATACTAAATTCTCAACTGCTACACAAATGAAAAAAGGCATCATCTAGTGGCAAAATACTCAAACTACAAACACATGATTCAGCATCACATCATAATGGCTTCATACTACCTGTCACTCGAGGTTCTCATAGCTTCCCTGTGGGGACAAACCCTAAACCTACAGTGGTGACTTACAATCTTGGCTCCATCTCAGAATTATGTAGCATAATTATAAAATTATTAATGCTAAGGATAAAATGTAATATTCCTCTAAATGAACATAACCAAACAATAACGATTAAGTGAAAGTCAGTGTAAAATAACACACCAGCAGGTATACTTATAGACATAAATGTATTTTTATTTCCATACTTACCTTGGGTTTTGCACAGAGACCAAAGTCAATCAGCTTTAGCTTGTGATTTTCATCAAACAATAAATTTTCCTAAGAAAACAAAGCTATTTTGATAACTGTATTCTGATTTCCTTTTTTCACACCCAACTTCTTACCATTTCTAAAAATAATTTAGAGTTGTTTCTATTTGAAGCTGAAATCCAATATGGGTTAAAACATAAATAAAAGCTAATGAAAAAAAAAAACAAGAAAAAACAGAGGCAGGGATAGGTACACACATTTAATGACAATACTCAGGAAGCAGAAGCAAGTGGATCTGTTTAAGGCCAGCTAGGGCTACATAGTGATACCCTTTCTTCCCCAATACATCCTCCCAACCCCTGATTTAAAAAAAAACAAAAGACAAGGAAAACAAGAGAAAAAAGGCTAGAGACTGGAAATGTTACTCAGAGAAAGAGTGCTGTCCCAGCAACCCTGTGACCCTAGGTTTACTCTCCAGAACCATAAAAAGAAAAAGGTCTAGGGAGTTGGGCAGTGATGGCACACACCTTTAACTCCAGTACTTGGAAGCAGAGGCAGGTGGGTCTCTGTGAGTTCGAGGCCAGCCTAGTCTACAGAAAGAGTTCCAGGACAACTAGGGCTATACAGAGAAACCCTGTCTCAAAAAACAAAACAAAAACAAAAAAGAGACTAAACGGAGCTCAGACTGAAGAGTTTGTATAAAAACTAAAAAGGGGCTGGGCAGTGGTGGCACACGCTTTTAATCCTAGAACTAGGGAGGCAGAGGCAGGCGGATTTCTGAATTCGAGGCCAGCCTGGTCTAGAGAGTGAGTTCTAGGACAGCCAGGACTACACAGAGAAACTCTGTCTCAAAAAACCAAAAAAAAAAAAAAAATTTGTTCTGGGCTAGAGAGATGGCTCAGTGGTTAAGAGCACTGACTGCTCTTCCAGAGGTCCTGAGTTCAATTCCCAGCAACCACATGGTGGCTCACAACCATCTGTAATGGGATCCGATGCCCTCTTCTGGTGTGTCTGAAGACAGCTACAGTGTACTTGTATAAATAAAAAAATAAATAAATAACTCTTTAAAAAAAACTAAGAAGGGATAACACTGCTGCAGACTGACTCTATGTTCCTAACTCTGTCTTCCAAAGTTATGTTTACATATACGCTCACTCTCACACACATTACACATTACATATACACTCACTGTCACACACATTACACATTACATAGACACAGTACATACACACTCACTCTCACACACATTACAGATTACATAGACACATTACATATACACTCACTCTCACACACATTACACATTACATAGACACATTACATATACACTCACTCTCACACACATTACACATTACATAGACACATTACATATACGCTCACTCTCACACACATTACACATTA